>NC_062527.1:3118470-3128470 GCF_022655615.1 Tachysurus fulvidraco
TGATCTGTGCTGATGACATGTTGGCCATGCTTTGGAGGGCCTTGTCTTTGGCTGCCTGGTCCTTTCAAGAAAGAAGTAGACAATAGTGACATTACCAGGGCACAAGATATCAGTCCCCATAACATATCAAACAAATGTAATGTTGGGATTATTTTTTACATACTGTCTTTGGACCATTTACATTTACGGCATTTAGCAGACACCCTTATCCAGAGTGACTTACAAATGAGGTTTAAGGGCCTTGCTCAGGGGCCCAGCAGTGGCAGCTTGGTGGACCCGGGGTTCGTAACCATGACCTTCCGATCAGTAGCCCAACACCTTAACCACTGATTCATATCTAAATTAGTCCTAATATTATCATTTAGATAAGAATCTATGCAAAATGCTCATATTTGTTACAAAGCAAATCTATCCTAAACCTAGCTGTGTTCCTGAATAAAGCAGTTCTAATCCTGCTGCGGCCTTTTCAGAACAGGAATTTAAACTTTATGCCCCTGCCAGACTGCAGCTAGTGTTGACAAGATGCCTGTTTCTCCTGGAGGTCAAACTAAGAGCTCAAAGCTTCCAGCTTTATGAAACCCCAGAACAGCTCGGAAAACATCAAGTGGAAAAACACTGCCTCCGAACCAGCTGCAAATCCTGATCCGCAGCTATGTGTGAAGCTCAATGTGTAGAATCCTCATTTAATTAATTACAGCTCTAGAAGACTAAACTGATAATAAAAGAATCGGTGGCAACACGAATAAAGATTTTTTAATCAAGTAAAGCACATGCTTTACCGCCCATGCCCTGGTTTAGGAGCTGTTGAGTCTTTGAAAAACAACAAGCTATCAAATTCTTCAGCCTAGACCAGACCAACAATGCAATTATAACCAGTATTATGGGCATATGCGAGTGTCTGTCACTGTTCTCTGTTCAGAATTGTATTTAAAAGGCTTGTCAGTGGTAGCCTTGTGACCAGCCCCGGGCTCTGACAGCTGGGCTATGATGGCAGACAGCCAGAGGGGGGGCGAGTGAACTATACCGTGCAATAAAAGACATGAAAGCACGAGAGGAAAGATAGTACACAAGGGTCAAGTTCAAACTCCTACAGAGTTTCTCAGAGGTGAGAGGGAGTTCAAATGTCACATCGTGGACGAACACAGTAGATGTGAAGAATGAGTTAGAGTGGTTGCTTTGTGGTTAAGGCATTGGGCCACTGTCAAATAAAATGTAAGGGGTGACAATTTGGTAATGGGTGGATCCATCTCAGGGGAGCCACTACCTTCAGTTTCACCTGTATCTCCCGAGCCTTCCTCCGTGCCAACACTTGGATATGACTGGACACCTGCAGAAAAGATACAGTCAGATAGATACAGATGGTCTAGTAATAAAATTATAATACTGTTGACAATTTGCATGGTTCAGAGGGGTACAGGGGACAGGACCCTGAGAGATCTGCAGCTAAATAGTCACTTACACAACAAGCTCAGATGAACTGGATGTTTTGACATGTACTTTCTAATATAACCAGCAATACCTTTTTCATCAGTGTGTGCTTCGGTAGCTCTTCTGTGGGTTCGGACCAGACAGGCTGGCATTCATTCCCTACCAGCATCAATGAACCTTGGGTGCCCATGACCCTGTCACCAGTTCACTGAAAGGCATTTCTTAGAGCACTTTTGGTAGGTTGTAAACACTGCATAACAGGAACACCCCACAAGACCTGTTGTTTTGGAGAGACCCAGTCTTCTAGCCATCACAATTTATTCCTTGTTAATGTTACTGAGACTTTTTTCCAGCTCCCGATAAATAAGAACCGACTGTCCTGTAAATGTAAATACTATTGTACTGTAAGTAGATAATCAACTTTATTCATGTCACCTTTCAGTGTTGTGTTGTTATGACTGATCATTGTGTTTATAATCATTTCATTGTCAGTTAGCTTGTTCTACACGATCATGTAAATATTAAACACTATCGCAAAAGTGGTTTATGAATTCATAAATGAAAATTAAAATATTTTTCTATATCTTTTTATTACTTGGTTAGTTCTGTTAGTTACCCTGATAATATCCCAGATTCTAGGAACAGGTGTCTGATCTCCCTTTTCCGGAGCTCTATCCCTGCACTCAAATTCCAGAATTCCCACATCCATCCTTCCCACCTTCTTCCTCTGTGGCACAGTCACTTAAGCCTCGTGTATGTTGCCAATATCGAACGCCTCAGAGACTACTATCAGATTCCAGAGCCTAACCCAGAGCAGTGTGATCAGGGTTACACCCCGATTGTGAGAGAACGACTGGTTATGGCTCTAACAAGCCGGGCTATGTAAGGTGGCAAAGATCGAGCCCGTTATTCTATCCAGCAGCATCTGTGTGTGGGTCCTCAGGCATAAATCACATAACTGGGCTCTGTTTCAGCACAGAGGCCCGCAGAGGCCTAATAATCACACGCTCACTACACTCTGAGCTGCCAGTCTAATTAAGTTCCAATTTTTTTTTCCATTTCATCCAGGTCTGTATGATGTCTAAGATTATAGGCTGGCATCTGGCACACACTAGTATTTGTTGGTAAACAGACCAAGTTTTCTCACCTGTTTTCTCGTCCGCGTCTTTCCTGTTCGCAGTTTGATGTAGCGTGCTATTAGCTCATTCCGTCCTAGAGACCGAAACAGAAACCAGAATGTCAAAATTAATTTTTATATGAAAACCCTAAAATAAAAAAAAATAAAAAAACTAGTAATGTTTTTGGGGAGGGAAAGAAAAAACCTCACAAAGTCGTGGCCTAAAGGTTAGAGAGTTTGACTCCTAACCCTAAAGTTGTGGGTTTGAGTCTCGGGCTGGCCACGACTGAGCAAGGCACCGAACCCCCCCAACTGCTCCCTGGGCGCCACAGCATAAATGGCTGCCCACTGCTCCGGGTGTGTGTGTTCACGGTGTGTGTGTGTTCACTGCTGTGTCTGTGCACTGTGGTTGGGTTAAACGCAGAGAACAAATTCTGAGTATGTGTCAGTGTACTTAGCCGTATGTCACGTCACGTCACGTCACTTCACTTCACAATTTTTTGCGTGTAATACGACCTTTTTTGGAGTAAATGTCTTTACATCCTTACAAAAGGAAGAATTCCTTCAGATTCATTTAGATTGTGTGTTGATCTTCTGCACAAGGCCTTGTCCAAATCATTCTACTGTTTTTCAACAGGATTTAGAACTGATCTCAGACCTTCCCAAAACACTGATCGGCTTCATATGACGCAGTTCCTTTGTTGACTTGGATATGTGCTTTGGGTGGTATCGTGCTGGAAGATATATTTTTTTTCCTGATCTTCAGCCGTCTAATAGAGGGCTGTATTTTTTGCGCCAAAGTGGTCCCTGCTGTAAAGACGCAGCCCAACAAGATGAAACTGAAATCACCATGCTTCACCATGGGCATGGTGATGTTTGGGTGATAAAGCCCCTTGTGTTGTTTCTGCACCAAATTTATCTTTAAAAACTATGCATAAAATGGGTAAGGTTATGGGTAAATAGTCATGCACATGGTTTCATTTCATGTTTTCATGAGAAAGAGTATCCATTGAGCCACCCTACCTCAGTCCAGACAACTGGAAATTCTTTTATACATTCCTTTCAGAAATTCCTCTTCGGATTGACAACAATGAGATCCAGTACATACTTTGTAAGCTCGATGTGGACCACGGCTTCACCAGTCCGATGAAACCAAAAATGTTAAGAAGATCCTACAGAAACAGCTGATCTTTAATTGGAGTCCATTGGAATCATTGCACTGATGTATGATACTGTACGCATGAGTATCGATGGGATTGGTTCATTCTGAATACAATCACATGCCCCATTATAAAAAGTGTGAAAACTCCCCCCCCCCCCCTTTTCCATAAAATTTCCACTTGAATCTTTTAGCTTTTAAGCTTATTGGTTGCTTTATCCTTTACATTTACATTTACGGCACTTGGCAGATGATCTTAGATACAACTGAGCAATCGAGGGTTAAGAGCCTTGCTCAGGGGCCCAGCAGTGGTAGCTTGGTGGACCTGATATTTGAACCACATAGAGTGATGTGGTAGCTCAGATGCTAATGTTTTAGCATCAAGAGTTTTAGGTCAAGAGTTTGAATCCCATTTTCACCAAGCTGCCACTGCTGAGCCCTTGAAAAAGGCCCTTAACCCCATAATTGCTCAGCTGTATAAATGATCAGTAATCAGTAAACATAGAACACAATCCCCAAAACCTTCAATTTTAATTGTGCAGGCTTTACAGCGTGTACAGTACAGAGGCTTTACATCTATGTAATCATATGTGTAAATGTATACTCTAAATCATACTAAAATAGACTACAATTATTATGCACATCATGTACGTATAAACAGTGGTATTAAAAGATAAATGTCAAATAAATTATATATAAATAGAATTTGAGTATATATTAGAATATGCTGTAAGACTGGATCCCGGGTATCTGTTAATGAGTGTAACTGTGAAGGAGAAGGAAAAAGGGTGCGTACATGTGTGCATATTTATGTCATGAAGAATGACACCTAGAGTTGTTGAACAACAGCGAGTCGTTCTAAAGCAACTCTGGCTCAGGGAAGCTGGACTGCAGCTGGCATGTATGTGTCAATGTTTATGGAATATGCCTTTACTCCTGCCATAAATCATCTTGGCTTGTTCCTCAGCTGCTCTCCGGTTACCGACCACGAAGATTCACAGCACCAGTCATGTGGCAAAGAGCTCCTTAAACCATTTCACTAACCCAAGGCACTCCTTAACGTGCTCACATACCGTATATATGAGCTTTATAGAGAAAACAGAGCTGTGAGTTGACCTTGTGAGCAGTGAGAGTCTTCAAAACAGAAAAAGTGCCTACTTCAGCTCAATAGAGAGAGGTTTTTCGGTTGCCCTTGAAATGTAATGCCAAATAAGATTTGGGTAGAACAGGCTAGTGGTAGAACAGCTTTAAAATAAAACTCCCTCCCACAGGTGCAAGTGCGGTCTGACATACGGCAAAGTGATCACAGATGAGAGTATCCCAGCTGAGCATTGCCAGGCCATAAAAAAGTTGGCATGGCTTTTTCTCTGTTTTGGATGTTTTGCCAAAGCATTATGGGGGGTCTCAGGTTCTGACAGACATCACATTAAAAGAAGACTAAATCAACTGCCTAATTTGAAACTTTAAGAAGCTGGTCGGTGTGAATCATAAAAACGTAAAGGAGGATTAAGCTAGAAACAAGAGAAGAAGCCTACAGGTACATGCATGTGAGCTCTTGCTACCGTAACTGCCTCCATGTTCAGGTCGGCTGTTAGCTCAAAAGTAAGCACAATGTTATCTAATCCTCTTTTGTAGTAATGTGTTGACTGGTTTTAAGCATAGCAAGCCTGTATCGATTGTACAACCAAAAAAGCCAACACAAAATTCATTTTTACTACCAGTTACTGAAATGTCTCATATACTGTCCACTACCTTATTAAAATATCCATCTGAAAACAGAAACAAACCTTATTTCACAAAATACTGGTTCTCATCTGTCCTTATTTCACAAAATACTGGTTCTCATCTGTCCTTATTTCACAAAATACTGGTTCTCATCTGTCCCGGGATCATTTTGACTTCTGTCTTCTGTTCAGTAAGTCAAATTTTCAATGATGTTTAGTCTGAGTGATTGACTTGGCCCATAATGGTGCACTTTTTTTATTCAACAGTTGTTTTAGTAATATTTACATTTACAGCATATACTGTAGCAGACACCCTTATCCTGAGGTACTTACATTTTTTATCAACTGAGGATTAAGGGCCTTGCTCAGGGGCCCAGCAGTGGCACCTTGTTGGACATAGGATTCAAACTCACAACCTTCTGATTGGTAGCCTAACACCTTAACTACTAGGCTACCACATCCCCAATGTGCTACCACTCTAGGCTAATAGGCTACCACGTCCCCAGTAATAGGTTTCAGGTCAGTGTCCTTCTGTTGGTTAAAACAATGATATCTGTATTATTTGAGCATTATAACTATGCCTTCATGCTTTGAAATATATTCCAATAATCCATTAATGTCCAGATGAGGCAGGTCTGATGACAAGAGCACAGTTCAGTCGATCAGCAAACAGAACAAATTGAACTAGACTAGGACATAGGCAACTAGGTACAAATGTAAGGTTAAACCCTGAAAGCATAAACAAAGATTAATGATCAAGGCTTGGTATTGTCAGAAAGTAAACTAAGCTCATACATTACAACTGATGCACACGTGACACTCTTATTAAGGGTGGGTGTAAGTGTGAATAGGAACAGGTGAGTGTGATCAAAAGTCTTGTGGCTGTGAATGAGAAATTGGGAGGATGAGGTAAATGTTGGGAAATGGATTTTGTGGATTTGTTGGACCTGACTGGATCTGTATCTGTACTGGAGGAATCACGATAGACACCTTTAGTTGTTGTTTTTTTTAATTCTTTCCAAGGGGACTAACAGGCCTTAAACATGGTAAGCAAAATGCTGCTCACCGAATAACAGACACCTTTAAATTAATCACATGCCTGTATATATGGAACTGTTTACTTACCCTTCAACTCAAGGTGGTACAAATTTGTGTTTTAATCTTATAGTATTCATTTTTATTTCAGGGACATAAAAACAGAATATGCCTAATGAAATGCAGGGTATATAACGATATAAAGATTGTTCTACTTCCTTTCACTTTGTATCTTACATTCATTCATTCATTAATTCATTTTCTAACGCTTATCCGAACTTCTCGGGTCACGGGGAGCCTGTGCCTATCTCACACACACACTCTCATTCACTCACACACTCACACACTACGGACAATTTTCCAGAGATGCCAATCAACCTACCATGCATGTCTTTGGACCGGGGGAGGAAACCGGAGTACCCGGAGGAAACCCCCGAGGCACGGGGAGAACATGCAAACTCCACACACACAAGGCGGAGGCGGGAATCAAACCCCCAACCCTGGAGGTGATCCACTAAGCCACCGTGCCCCTGTATCATACATGGAAGTGTAATAAAGACACTGTGTACAGTGATCTACTTTTTTGCTTTTTGCTAAATTTCTAACACTTCATTACCGAGAGTTTGATATGCAGTCTAGGTGATGGTTGGTCTAATATGTAACCTATTACTTGCTCCACTTGTTGCCATGACTGATAGACCCCCTACACCTAATACTCATCATACCAGACTTGCAGTCCATACTGTGGCATAGTGTCATCTCTTGGTAGTGTTATCCCCATAATGACTATTCATAACTTTTCTCAAAGATTTGAAACATCTCTGACCTTCACAGCAGGATTTAGATCTGATGAGTTTAAGCATCTGACCATATTATCAAATCTTGTTTTGAGGACAACATTTAAAAAAAGTCACACTGTGGTAGAACCCAGCATTCCTGCCAAAGATTTTAATGCTGCGATTTATCAGTTTAACCTATAACCCTCTCTGCTCTTGCAGATGAGACTGTGTCCAGGTCTGCCCTGTATCCAGAGAGGGCTCTAACGCAATGTAAATGTGTCTGCCAGCTTGCTGACCAGCTTTAGGGAGATCCATAAGGTGTCTCACTATCCAAACACAGGTTAGTTGGGTAAGTAAAGCAAGTGACTAAACACAGGTCAAAAAGCAATTATTTTGTGTACCAATTGTCAACACTGCTAGATTTTACGGACTTAATGTCACTACGTCACATCTCGTGCTTTGACTGTGTCACTGAGAGAACGCCAAAGGAATACAATATCAGGATGCTGAATAATTCTCACCCTTGACAGAGAACACTGTGAAAATGTTTCATGTTTCCTTCTCAATAGAAAGTAGACTGGTTCTCATAGTTAGCAAACTTATTTCCCCAGGAGATGCCACAGCCCACACACATGCACATTGTTACGCTCACAGACACCTGACTTCTAACCATGCAGCCCTGTCACTGATCAGTACCAGCACTATATACTGGACTTTCCTACGCAGAAACAACACAAAGTAAACACTAATTTGTGTTTTGCATCTTTATCGCAATCCAGCTCCTGCCACAGTGTCCATACCAATGATAGAGGACCCACTTGCGGACGCACCATCAACCTTTGCAGACATCCCCTCCTTTTACATGTCAGTGCACATCATCAGAAGCAAATCTTATTCATGTTTATAGTCATGTCTTAGCATCCCATAATCCTAGGGTTCCCCTGTTTTCAGGCACCTCGGATTTCCTTGGTATCGTCAGTGGATAGCCCCGAGGAACACCCAATCCAATCCCTTCTAAGAACCTCAACCTCAAGGAGGTCAGGAAGGCCAAGGCCAGTGGATTATCCCACATAGTTCCTATTGTTGTGCAATAAACTGTTACCCAGGGCCTTCTGGCAACTACGAGTATCGTGTAATGCTTTATAGGATCTCTTGCTGTCCCTCATTCTTCCAATGTCTAATAAAGGATGTCCTGTGGGACTGGCTGGGGAAAAAACAAATATCCTTATCTACTACCTCTCCTACAAAATTACAGCCCTGAAATGCATTAAGGCATTGCAGCAATTCCTCAGATTCACCAACTTCTTTTGCCACTTTATAACCTTTATACAAGTATGCCAAAACAGATGCTCTGTCACTTACAGTATGTATACCACCGACCTACAAGAGGGGATCCAGGAGGCCATTTTTCGTGGCTATCATTGACTGGGAACTGGACTGGGCCATCGCTCACACCCCTTAGCAACAGCTTCCCTTTGCATGTCCCCCAAACAAACAGTTCATACTAGTAAAACTGAGAACGACGCTTATCTCCGGGGCACATGCCTCCGTTTCTATGTGCTGTTCTATGTACACCGATGTTGGCACCATCTGCTGCATAATAAGTATTGCTTGCACAAAATGCATTCAGATGTACAGTACAGTACACTGTGCCATCTCCTCCTGTACAGGTTGTGTATAAGCCAAGGTGCCCACACCCCATGACCCTGGTCTTACAAAGCAGTTGGTTTCCTCACTGACCAGCTAGATTCCCACAGTCACATTGTCACTGTAATTATCGTTGTCCACTTTTAAACATCAGTGTACCTCATCTCTCTGCCCTTCCTGCTGAAAGACTTTGCCACAGAAGAACTTGACATGTGTTCATCTTTCTGAAGAATACCGTGGGCAAACGTGGCCCTCAGTTCACCTCACAAGTGTGGGTCAGCTGTGACTAACCATAAGCCTGACATCTGGCTATAACTCACAAGCAACCTGGCAGGTGAAGAGGGCCAACAAAATATTTTTGTGCACTTTCTGTGGAGCGAACCCAGAGGACTGGATTTTGCCAGGTTTATGCCATGGATAGAACATGCCCACAACTCACCATGCCACTCCACTGTTCCTTGGGAAACCATCACCTACCTCTAAGTCCTTGGCCATGGATGAATAGTTCTGATAAGGTGACAGGTTATGAGAAGACACTCACTGATGGCTAGAATAGGTGTCCTGAACAAAGTTAACACTGTTTGTGCTTTCAGATTTTTCTGCCTGCATTTTCAACCAAAACTCAAAACGATTTCAGAAGGAAACTTAAAGAAAAGCAAAACAAGTTGCAACATTTTGGAAAATGTTAAAGTAGTCATCCCAAAAAAATGAATGAAAATAGCAACTATAACAGTATAACAAAGAGAGAGAGAGAGAGAGAGAGGGGGCAAATGTCAGGGCCAATGTGTGTGTGTGTGTGTGTGTGTGTGTGTGTGTGTGTGTGTGTGTGTGTGTGTGTGTATCATGTTTGCTGGGTCAGAGCCAAAAAGCAGTCATTCAGTCAAGAGTGCAATCGTGGAAGGGTGGATAGCTGCAGCTACCTGAAACACACACACACACACACACACACACACACACACACACACACACACACACACACACACACACACACACACACACACACACGCACGCACACACACACACTCTTGCCCTCTTCTCAGGGACAGAGGAGGTCATACCAGACAGAATCGATGTCATGCAAAGGAGCAGCCGCCTTCACAAGGTCTCGTAC
>NC_062527.1:3133470-3175970 GCF_022655615.1 Tachysurus fulvidraco
ATTATTATTATTATTATTGTTGTTGTTGTTTTTGTTGTTGTTATTATTATTATTATTATTATTATTATTATTTTTTATTTTATTATTATTATTATTGTGAAGTGCTTATAAATAAAGTATACATTATATAATTCATAATAATAATAATAATATTAATAACAACAACAACAATAATAATAATAATTATTATTATTATCATTTACTAATATTACTAAATACTTTATATATATTATGTTTTGAAATAAAAAAAAATACTATTTACTAATTTTACTCTTTCCTGTATATTATTATTATTATTATTATTATTATTATTATTATTATTATTATTATTATTATTGTGCCATTACATCTTTAAAAAAAGATGTATGCACAGAGACCCCAAAGAGACCCCAAAGCAATTACAGAGAAAAATTCCTAGGCATATGAAAAGAAATTCTTTGAAGCGGAAATGCTTTCAAAAGTCAACCGATACAGAGTTTTATTCGGTTTGACCACCTTTCGTTTTCAAAATTGCATTAATTCCCTTAGGTGCACTTTATATACTTACGGCTCTAACAAAAACTAGCCACAATACTTCTGTAGATATAGATTTCATTTTGATCTATTACTTAATATGACACATTCTCTAGCACCATACAACAGTTCTCTGTAACATAATAACAGCTATACCACTAAATAACCGTCTCCACCACTGTAATATCATTACAGTGTAATATCAGGACATACATAAAGTAAAATATATGATACATATGTTTATGTCATATAAAAAGTAATAGAGTTGTCCCTGTGCCCTGAAGGTCTGTGGAGCCTATATTGAGAAGCATGTTTAGAGACGGTGTGCTAACATGGTACTGATGGTTCTTGGTTCTTGTGATCAGACATGAAAAACAAGACAGCAAGAGTGTGATTATATTCACTCTAATCTCACTACTAAGAGGCAAGATGGAGATTTTAAGTCTGTCTGTCTGTCTGTCTGTATGTATGTCTGTCTGTCTCTCTGTCTTCTCATAAAATAAATACGGTCATGTTGCAGGGTTGAGGGGTACAAGTAGGAGGGGGAGCTGTTCTAGGTGACCTGAAAGTCATACACACACACACACACACACACACACACACACACACACACACACACACACACACACACACACACACACACACACACACACACACACACTCACAAACAGATTGACTGATTGACTAACAAGCAGACAGTTCAGGGTTGTGTGTTACAGACTGCATGAAGGAAGGAGGGGTATTTAGAGCTAGGGCACGGGACAGGTGCAGAGGCCAAGACTGGCTCTCGTCCCTCGATGTTTATCCGTCCCTCTCTGCCTCTTCTCCATCATCACACACACTCAAAGGGTAAACGTCTATTCTAGTCTCCGGTTACAGCCATGCTGCCTTGAACCCCCGCTCACATGCCATTCCAGAGACTCCATGACACTCCCTACCCGTTGCTCACATGCCCCTCTCCTCCTCCTCCTGTAGGGAAGGACAGGGGCAACAGAACCACAATCTCCCCCCTGTGCCCTGCCTCACTATTCAGCACCTGCCTTCACTCCTCCAGCAGCACCACACCAGGCTTTGTTTGGTTGCACAAGCTTTCACAGCAGCTGGAGGGAGACGGTGAATAACGGCTAGCGCAGCACATGATGACACACGATGTCTGACTGGAGATCCGGCACATGTCCCTACTCATTCTCCTCCTCCTTCTCTTCAACTTTGATTAATTTGTGTATCTACCCCAATCAAACCACCACTGCTCATTAGCAACTCATCTGTTAGCATACACACACACACACACACACACACACACACACACACACACACACACACACACACACACACACACACACACATACACAGTGTTAGTTTTAGTATTAAAAAGGAATTAAAATAAATAACCGAATCTGTAAATAAAACATTTCCCTTGGCTTTGAGTTATTGAATTAGCCTCTGACCAAACTCTGAATGCACAAACGTACACACACACAAACACACACACACACACACACACACACACACACACACACACACACACACACACACACACACACACACACACACACAGATTAATAATGTCTCTTTAAGCTATTGCTGCCATCTAAATATCATAATAAGTAATTCTCGTAGTTCATAAATAATAAATAATACATTTAGAAAAATAAACAAATAAATAAATATATATATGTGTGTGTGTGTGTATGTACATTTTAACAGATGACAATGTAGAAATTCAGATGGAATACACAATACAGTATACTGAATATATAACTTTGTGCAGCTCAGTCCAATCATTTCTGCCATAAAGTACCACAGCTGCCTCTTATTTTAACCACCTTTCTGAAGTTTCCCATTATGCACAAGCCTGTACAATGACACGACATCTTTACCATTCAGTGCCACGACTCGGTGTCAGTGTCGTGCTTTTCACTTTCTGTGCTGTTTTTACACTGACCGATGCCGACGTCCATCACCACACTGCAACCAAATACATCTTAGAAAGTTAAACGTCTTTAACATAGTCAACTCAACCGAGAGTTTCCTATTATAAGAAGACAATAAACAGAAATATATACGATAGTCTTATAAGTCTCATAAGTAGTCTAGAAATAGACTTCATCTTATATCTGGCTTACCGTAATAATAAATATATCTGGTTTAAGAGTCGTAAATCTGACTGAAAATTCACTCGTCATTTTTCACTGTATAAGAAAACACTCCGAGTGTGTTTTGTGTAAACTGTATGTACCGCTAGATTCGCTCTCACTCACTCATTTTCTACCGCTTATCCGGACTTATCGGGTCACGGAGAGCCTCCCAGGCGTCATCGAGCATCAAGGCGGGATACACCCTGGACGGAGTGCCAACCCATCACAGGGCACATTCACACTCTCATTCACTCACACAATCACACACTACAGACAATTTTCCAGAGATGCCAATCAACCTGCCATGCATGTCTTTGGACCGGGGGAGGAAACCGGAGTACCCGGAGGAAACCCCCGAGGCACGGGGAGAACATTCAAACTCCACACACACAAGGCGGAGGCGGGAATAGAACCCCGACCCTGGAGGTGTGAGGCGAACGTGCTAACCACTAAGCCACCGTGCCCCCCTGCTAGATTCGATTCAATTATTTTATCAATAGATTCTCTGACAAAACTCTGAGTCACTTTCCATGTCGAAATTTCGATGTCTTATGAGCAAGCCAGAGGTGACAGTGGAAAGGAATAACACCCCGAAAAGACATGTCCCTATAAATCATTTGCAAAACCCTGCTTTTTCACTACACTGCCACTAGTGGTGGTTCTAACAGCTAGTCACGTGTGTATGACAGGATTATAACAATCATAAGCATATGATCTTCATTTTAACATTATTAGAAGATTCAAGCAACAAAACCAAAAAAAAAATCTTTTTTAAATGACCTGTAAAATGTCTTGTAATAAAAAAGTAAGGACACCCCTACATTTATTTGTACTTCAAAATAAAAATAAACCTAAGGGTAAAGATAAAAACAACCTACATGTAAATCTCATCAGGTGCAAATTATTAGAACATGTTTACAAAGCATTATGAAGGAGGCTTGAATTATTTAAAGCTCAGACATTTAGTTTGGTTTGTTCTTAATTGTTAGTGAGAGGTATCAGCATGATGAGACCCAACGAGCTCTCTGAGGCCTTCAGAAAGAAGATTGTTGAGACATTCCAATGTCCAGTGGAGAACATGTCCAGGTCAGGCCATCCAAGCAAATTCACCCCAAGAGCAGACTACAAGATGCTTAAAGAAGTCTCTAAAAACCCTAAAATATCATCACGGGACCTGTAGCAAGCTCTTGCCACAGCTGATGTCTGTACGTTTAATTATCATGGGACGTGTGTAAGGAGGAAACCTTTGCTGCGTAAGGAAAACATGCCATAGAGCACAGAGACAAATGCCATGACTTCTGTAATTGTGCTTTGGACAGATGAGTCTAAAATAGACTTATTTGGGCATCATAACTGACAGCATGTTTGGCGTAAACCAAATATATAATTTCAGCAAAAGAACCTCATACAAACTGTGAATGGTTTGGGGATGATTTGCTGTAGCAGATGATTTCCTGGCAAGCTGATCATCATAGAATCCACTATGAATTCTATATTGTATCAGAAGGTGCTCGAGGGACATTGTAAGAATATCTGCCAACAAGGTTAGGGTTAGGGTTCATAACATAACATAACAATGACATAAAACATACCAGTAAATCCACCAAGGACTGGCTGAAAAGTAAAAAATGGATAATGGAATGGCCAATTCAAAGCCCAGATCTACACCCTACTGAGATCCTGTGGGGTGATTTGAAACGGATCGTGCATGCAAGATGTCAGAAAGGTTATTACAGCCAAATGGGGAAACACCAGCTATTAGGGCACAGGGTGTATTAACCCTTTCCTCAGTTAAAACCCTCATTTTGTTGATTTCTTTTGTGAAAAGTGTTTTTTTTTTTTGTTGTTGTTGTTGTTGTCATTTATATGCAATCACATCACTTTCATCTAAAGATACAAAGACTGTAGATCTGCGAGATTCATACAAAAAAGAAGGAAAAGCCTGAGCAGGAGGGGCGTACCGTACATCTTGCCCTCGTCAGAGAGGATGATTTTGCGGCGACCACATGGAGGGTAGATGGCCAACGCCTCCTGGAAGCTTTGCTCGATATCAGGGCTCCACACGCCCTCTGCATCGTTCTCCAAAGGCTTGTCCAAAGCTTCACTCAGCTCCTCACTGGCGCCCCCTGGAGAGGACGCCGACGCCCACTCCGCAGACAGGGTGGTGGTGGGGGTAGTTTTCAGGAGACCTCTGAAGAGGGGTGGACCACAATGTGGGGGCAGAGAACTCCACCTGATCAGAGGCGATCGCTGACCGATCCTAAGGACATGAAAAAACATGTTGATATACGATGATCAAACAAAGTGGGTTTTTACGATCGTTCCTCTATACATCTTTTCTACTGTACATCACAACAAAATGTTGTTTCTCCGGGCCCGTGGTTCAACGGTACGCAAGACCACATATAATATAAACCCACAATAGTGTGAGATAACAGACAGAACTATGGTATTGTAGACTGCAATAGTATTAAGTCAATGCTAATAATAAAAACCTGAATAAAACACTTATGTTTTTAAAGTAATATTCATGTACTATACTGTATGTCAAAGCCAGGACCTCCTCTAAGGGCTATAACAATCACGTGAGCTGTGGCTATCCCTAGATTAAGTCAGCTGCAAGATCATTGCGTACATCCCAAGATGTGTTAATCCTTCTTGGAAAAGCACCTCAGATGAAGACGTTAGAAAAAAGGCATTAAGTGTCATCTCGCATGTAACCAAGTAAACAAACCGAGAATCACTTAGCAGCCAGACAGTCTTCTGAACTGTCTGGCTGGACCGTCTGCCTCAAATCTGATCAAATCTAAAGTGCTTTACGTCTGGCTGATGGTGCAAATAACAGTGGCTGCAATTAAGAAGGTCAAATTGAGGTAGTGGAAATAATCTTATTATAATGGCTTCTTCTGCTGCTCAGATGGACTTTTCACTTGTTGGCTTAATAAGGACAAAAGAAAAGGGCAGATATGGAAAATGTTAGAACCTATACTAAAACTTGTAACTTGAAATTTCAGACCTAATACTAGGAGAAAAAAATAAAACACACCCCCCTGAGCACCTTGTGGAATATGACAAACTGCTGTCAAATCAACAAGGCTGCTCATAGCATCAACACCACACAGAGTAGCACTTCTTTACTAAACGAGCTACACTGCATATACTACAGGGTTCCAAATATCTCCACATCCTTAGGATCTACCAGCACCTCACGGGTTGCGCCTTCGACAGTGGATGTTCGTTGAAGTTTACTTCCAAGTTAGTCTGCAAACACGTCTAGTGGTTTTGAATTTGTTAATAGGTTTAGCAACAGTGTGATGTATCTACGACGTCTCCTGTTAAAGCCCATCTCATACGGACATATTCGCTTGTTAATCCTATAACACTGACCACTCACTTTGCTTGGCAACGCATTTGCTAACAAAAGACAGGGCTCTCAAGTTTTGAAGACAGGCAAGCGTGACATCTCCAACCCCCCCCGAAAAAAAAAAAAACAATAATGGGGGAGTTGATGCATTTGGTAAGGATCACTGACCGCAATTTAACCAAATACAAAGTATTAGTTTAATTTGCTTTTATTAAGTGCGTGTGTGTGAGTGAGTGAGTGAGTGAGTGAGTGAGAGAGAGAGATAGATTATGACTGGTGGTGTTTATTTTAAGTGTTTGTTGCCTTTTTGGACTCCTTTATCATTTGTAATGTTGCTCCCATTTGAAACAGTTCGGCTCAAACCCAGACATTTTTAGGGTCATGATTGTTTCGTTTTGAGGTTTTGATCAAACCGACCGTCGCTTATGAATGTTTTTTTCATTGGTTGTTGCGTTAAATCTCACCCAGATAGTGCTATTTTCTGATTGGCTATTGTGTAGCCTCTTTTTTTGAAAGTGACATACGGTTAAGTACGGTGACCCATACTCAGAATTCGTTCTCTGTGTTTAACCCATCCAAAGTGCACACACAGCAGTGAACACACACACACACCGGAGCAGTGGGCAGCCATTTATGCTGCGGTGCCTGGGGAGCAGTTGGGGGGTTCGGTGCCTTGCTCAAGGGGACCTCAGTCGTGGCCGGCCCGAGACTCGAACCCAGAACCTTAGGATTACGAGTTAGACTCTCTAACCATTAGGCCACGACTTGCCCTTGATTGGCTGATAGGTGTCAGGCTCGACTAAGCGGTTCGGACTGATACATTTTGGGCACTGCGGCTTATTAAATATATGATAAATAGTCAAAAAGTTTTTCTGTGTGAGAAATACGATGTGTGGTGGGAGAGTGTGAGAAAAGACCGGAATGCGTGACTGTCACTCTCAATGCGTGACAATTGACAGCCCTGAAATGACATGTATGTTTTCCCCAAACTTGGTAGATTCGAGTGCATGAAGGTCAAGAATGATCTGATAAACTGAAATAATGCACTGCTGAATTCTGCCTTCCTATATCTGAGGTGCGTTATACACAACATTATTCATTTCATCTGTATGAGTCAGAGCTAAACTAAAATCTGCCTACATCTAGGTTAGTCTTCAGTCTCCATGCTAGCAGTTTTGTTTGTTAATTACCGCACAATTAATTAAAGACTCATATAAAGCACTTCTGAAGTGAGCCAGTTAAGCTCTTGCCTTCTTTCTTTGTCTCACGCACACAGTGAAGGGGTGACTTAAAGGGCTGAAGTGTGTCTGTGGGTTCGTGCTAAGATCTGTAGTGAAAACAGGGCTTTGACAAACCCATTGTAAAAAGGATGTGTGTGTGTGTGTGTGTGTGTGTGTGTGTGTGTGTGTGTGTGTGTGTGTGTGTGTGTGTGTGTTGAGTATCTACAGGAGGACTTGCATACGGGAAAAGGAGTGTTACAACATGTCATGTACAGTATGATTCAGTTGCCTGCTGATAGCACACAAGCTTCCTTAAAGTCCTAATTAGGGCTCCGTGCATCAGCAGAGGTCAACAACAACACTAGTGTGTATTAACAGGCCGAGTACAGAACAGGCAGGTGTTAAGTGAGCTGGGGTGCTGTTCAAAGATCAACAAGAGAATAAATAAGCCAGAAGAAAATAACTTCATGAAGGTGTGATAAACAAATTTTGAGAAAAATATCTTGTTATATTGAAGAACTGAAGTCATAGACGCATTTGGATTCCGTACACACAAACATGGAAACAGGAAGTATACACACACACACACACACACACACACACACACACACACACACACACACACACACACACACACACACACACACACACACACACACACACACACACACACACACACACACATCAAGGTTATGTCTATTCACTAGCAGAAACACAGTGTGCTTTCAATTCAATTCAGTTCAATTCAATTTATTTGTATAGCACTTTTAACAATTCACATTGTCTCAAAGCGGCTTTACAAAAGTATAGGAAGAAAAAATGTATTAATAAAAAATACAAATAAATACAAATAAGAATAAAAATCAATAAAGAAATACATACATTTAAATTATTTAATCTAAATATTAATGTCAAATTTAAAGTACTATATATCTCTAACATTTATATCTGATGAGTAAGCCGGAGGTGATGGTGGCAAGGAAAAAGTGCCTGAGATGATATGAGAAAGAAACCTTGAGAGGAACCAGAAGTCAACCTCATCCTTTCATTTATATATAATAAATGTTGTATGTGATCGATGTACTAGTCCGTTCTAGTAGTGAAAGTTTAATTGCTTTATAATTTCATACTGCAGAGCATGTTTAATCTAAACAGCATGTATAACACTGAAAATCCACCCATCCATTTTCTGTACCGCTTGTCCTACTCAGGCTCACAGGGAACCCGTGGTCTATTCCAGGGGACTAGGTGAACAAGGCAGGTGAAACCCTGGACTGCAATTTAGATCTCAAATCTCAGTCAGCCTACCATGCATGTCTTGGGACTTGGGGAGGAAACCAGAGTACCCAGAGAAAACCCCCAAAACTTGGGAGAAACAAGCAAACGTCACACACTCGGAGCAGAGGCAGGAACTGAAACCTTAGCCTCAGAGGTGTGAGGCACATGTGAGATGTGGTAGCCTTGTGGTTAAGGTATTATCCCAGGTCTACTAACCTGCCACTGCTGGGCCCCTGTGCAAGGCCCAATTGCTCAGTTGTATAAAAAGGAAAATAAATATAACTATAAATATTTTCTAGATAAAATTTTGCTTTTATAGGAAAAATAATCCCTGACATGATGGTGTGACGTTCCTGGAGAGTCCTTACAAAAAAAAAATATCGAAATAAATAAATATCTCCTCATTGAAAGCTTCACTTTAGCAACAATACGTTTTATAATGCATTGGAGATTCCTTGAGTTGTTGAGATACATCGCAAGCCAATAATCGTGGTATGTTCCGATCTCTTATCCGTGATGTTACAGGAAGTGAATCAGCAGCTTCTGATCGGTCGGAAATCAACGGCGCGGCATGGTGGCATGGAGCTGCTTGAGCGTTAAGGAGCGTAAGTTCATACACGTGTGTGCTATACGCACATCTGTTTGTCATTGTCTCTAATTATCCCCTGAGTTTCTGAACTGATATTCTACTACAGATAATCCACCTCATCTGTTTTCTTCTAGGCACACATGTACAGTACACGCTGCACTCACGCAAATCCCAAACACACACATGGAGTATATGTACTGTAGGTTGTGAAAGTAAAACTCAGCTGGATGCAATTCGCTTTAATCCAGGTGAATGTACAGTAGAAAGTAAGGAAAGTAAACATGAAGCTGTGATCGAGGTTGGAAAGCGTACACTGTCACGCTTACATACTCTAACTCACTCTCTGTCACACACACACACCACTTGTTTTACCTTATTGTTATTCTTCATTTTAAAGTCTATTATTCAATAACTTGAGTTAAGCGAATAGGAACATTACTGTATGTAGTTACAAGCGTGAGCAGCGTACTATAAAACATCCAGTTAACTCCATGCCTACAGCATGTGGGACGGTGTAACGCATCAGTGGGTGTAAAGGTAACTTTATAAACTTCATTCAGGGCTGCTAAGCTTAGTGTTCACCATAAAGCTGGGCAATGCTGACAGCCATGACTGGTGTTTAATTAGAGCCATGCGTGCTGTGATTACGACGGGACTTTAAACATCGCTGCTGTAGAACTGCTGTCGCTACATCACTATAGTCCGTCATATTACACTGCTGATATCTTATTACTCATGTTAGGTGACTTTATACCCCAGCACTGCCATCATAATATTAATAACATCCAAATGATATTAATGCATTTTTCTAGTACATCACTGTTTCTATAGATCACAGAGACTCGACCGACCGACGCTCCGCACCACCTAAAGCAAATAATATTATATAATAATATAATAATAATAATAATAATAATAATAATAATAATAATAACAGATTACAAAATAGCTAATTGCTGTTCATTTTCAAATTAACAACAGGCTTACCTGAGATTCTAAAAAATTCTAGGTTGCATATCGATCCGAGAGACTAAATTGAACCACGCATCATGTCATTGTGACCTGACGATATTGTAAAATATCGAAACTTCGAAATATCGAACGAACAGCATCAAACTGTATCGCATATCATATCATATCATATCATATCATATCATATCATATCATATCATATCATATCTTCTAATATAATATAATATCGAAGCAGATAAAACAGCAAAACCTTTATAATCTAGATTTAATGGCAGTGAGTTCATCAATTAATAAGAAATATCGATTCTTTGCAAATTAGTGCACTATCAAAGATATTAAATTCTTCCAAGCATGCTGCGATTAGAAAATAATTAGCTTGGAGTGGTAACAATATGTCTTTTCACCAACACGGCACTGATTATTTTATTATAACAGCGTGCCATGTCATGTTTTATTCCTAACTTAATAAGCACATTTCGTTTGCATTTCTCATTTCTGTCACATTGTGTCTACTTTCCAGCTCCTGCTGAACTGTCAGTGCACAGCAAGTCAAACACACACACACACACACACACACACACACACACACACACACACACACAGACGTGTGTGCTGACAGGTTGGATTGTTGGTTCTGTCAAATCTATCATAAACATGCGAGTTGTTACATTTAGATTAAGTTTGACACACAGTGATGCAACCAACCCACTCGATGAAAACTCTCGAGTGTGGTGATGAAGTGAAGTTGAAGTGCTGTATAACAACGGTCACTCTCGTGTTACTTATTTTCCCCCGCGAAGCCGACAATTCTCACCTTCTCAGCTTCCGTTACAAACCAAACCAAGGTGCAGAAGATAAGCAAGATGGTTTTAGAATCATAACTTACTTTTCCTACAGTGTGATTTGAATTCTATGTATCTGTGACATCGTGGGACAATAAGTTAGTGAAAGCAAGTGAAATATACAGAAGGAGACAAATGTTAAATATGTGTGTGTGTGTGTGTGTGTGTGTGTGTGTGTGTGTGTGTGTGTGTGTGTGTGTGTGTGTGTGTGTGTGTGTGCGTGTGTGTGTTGGGGTAGGGTGGGGTGTTAATAAAACAAGGTAAAAAAGGTTTGGTTAGAATCCTGATTCAGATCTAGGTGTTATCCTTTTATTGTGTTTTTTTTTCTTCCCTGGATTCAATTATGATCTAATGTAATTAATGCAATGCTTAAAACCTTTGGTGTTCTTCCACACAACAGGTCATTAGCATGACATAGAGCATACCGCGGTGTACTTTTGCTCAAAGCTGTAATACAACAGGACAACCTTCCATTCCTTGCATTGTTACGTTTACCAGCACAACACCGTGAAATAATGCACCAAAAGAAAAAGGGTGTTATAAGTAATACAAATATTCTCAAATCAATAAAAGCTTCTACAGGGCTGTGTACATCTCTGAAGAGATCGTGCTACTGTAGAATGTCTCTACGACAAGACACTTCAGTTAGTGTAAACGCTTCAGTTGAACTCTACTAAGAGTCCAAACAGCGAATAACAGAAGTCTTTATTTTCTATTCGTTTTAAAGAATTAAAAAGGAATTAAAATAAATAACCAAATCTGTTAATAAAACAGTTCCTTGACTCTGAGTTACTTGAATTAGATTCTGACCGAACTCTGAATGCACAAACCTACACACACACACACACACACAGACACACACACACACAGACAACACAGAAAACACATAAACTCCTCAAACACTTTACAGGATTCCGGCTCAACAATTCGGACTCAACATCCGACACGTTAATGCGAAAAAACCTAGAAACGTAACTGAATATTTATTTTCTGATGTTTCATATGTACTTTAAACCAACAAGATATTTCATTAGGTTTCAAATATTTTGTTTATTAAGTACCAGAAATGTTCGAATAGTGCCAAATTTGTCAAAAGGTGTAAAATAAAACCTTTCTGAACGTGGTGTATATTTTATAACATAACTTTAACATCCCTACAATATCTCTCTAATATCATCCTCTGAATATGCTTTGTTAGTTATAATATGCACCAGATGTCGTATCTGGATTTATGAAATCAGGGTGAAGCAGAACAGAACGAGAGATGGTCATGATTTTTATTCAATCTGTTTGCTGAAACATGGCTTTTGATTCTTGAGATGTGAAAAAATCTGTATTATAAATTTTTTATCATCATTATTAACGTACATAAATTCGTACAATGACATGTTTACAGTCTGCTCATTTACATACAGTCCTGTTACATTGTTGTGTACTAACACACACACACACACACACACACACACACACACACACACACACACACACACACACACACACACACACACACACACATATGAAGTTCCTTCTGCTTTTGTAACCTATTCAACATTAAATAGTGTAATAACAGAACTTCATCGTGGGCCAGGCTGGTGTGATTAGTTTCTGTTAAAGTTCTGGGGGGACACACTCAGGAAAAAGTCATAGTTGGACTGAAAAGAAAAGCAAAAAATAAAAAATAAAAATAAAATAAAGTGATAAAAAAAAAATAATAATAAAAATCATTCGCCGAGTGTCGTGAACACGTCTGGAAACAAGTCGTTCTCAAGTTTGACTTTAGATAACAGAACTTCATGGGGAAACAACATGCGTTTCAAAATATCCCCGGAGTGGACTAGGTTTAAAAAAGAAAATAACGTGCTTACCTCTTACAAGAGAAGAGCTGAGGCAGTCAATCAGTCGTGGTGTCTCATTTAAGGGCAGAATGTGCACCGAATTAGCGCAGTATTTCGCCAGCTCTGACGCCGCAGCTTGAAGGAAGCAGGAATGTGAGGAATGGGCTCAGGGAATGAAGGAGAGAGAAAGAGAGGAAAGAGGAGGAGGGGGGTGCGTAATGAGGGGAGGGTCCGACTCTGAAAAGGAAAACGAACAGTCCTGCTGTCGACTGGAATACAATCAGAGTCACAGCTCTTATCAGGATCTGGAACCGAGTGAGCCGGTGAATGTAAATGGCTATAGATTTGGGTCATTCTGTGTGTGTGTGTGTGTGTGTGTGTGTGTGTGTGTGTGTGTGTGTGTGTGTGTGTGCTGTAGTTTCTGTGTCCATGAACAACAGCCACCTCTTAAATGACCTGTTGCCTTATCACTATGGTCTACTTTTATTGTGTATATACAGAACGGTACAATGCAAAAGCCTTGTGTGCTGTAAAACCGTCAAAATAAAGAATTTCATCGTTGTAAGTGGTTAAACAAGCAGTAAACAAGAACAAACTTAATAAAGACAGTATTTGGTGAAACAACCCTTAGCTTTTTAAAAAGTAATCTAAAGTAAGATTACTAAGGAGTTGTTTAAGAAAATTTGATTTCATTCTTTCAATCTAAAGCTCTGCTATACAGTAGTTCTTCCATATGTTTTGACTGTCACGCTTGCTTCTGTTTCCTTCGTGTTAGTTTTTAATTATTATTATTATTATTATTATTATTATTATTATTATTATTATTATTATTATTTCTGGTTTGCTTGAAAAGTGGTCTATTACTAAGTGGTCTAATTTAGGACTTTCATCAAGTAATGTTTGTAAGTCTAAAATGTTTTGCACTGACTCAGTAATGAAAAATGACAAGACAAAATTTCTATTTAAAAATAAAAATCAGGGTGAATTCAATTTGTTGATAAAATTCCGCAAAAACATATAGAGCACAGGGTGTAAATAAATACAAAATCAAATCGTTTCACTTTTTTTTAATGGTATGTCAATGGAGAATGTTAAGACGAAACAGAAATGCTACAGTTAGTCTCTACAGTATAACCACTCTGTACAGTTGCGATGAGCAGAAAAGCATCTCAGGATGCATTAAACCTATTAAACCTTAAAGCCTTAAAGCAACATCAGCAAAAGTGCACAGCTGGAATCCACTGGAGTCCAGGGACCCAGCCTGACTGTCAGCTGTCCAGGGTGGGTGGGGATGGTGTAATGGTGTGGGGAATGATTTCTTGCCACGCTTACCCCATGCCATTGCACCATCCTGACCAACAGTCAGGCTGGGTCCATGGGCTCTGCCGTTGGCACCAAATTCTGACTTTATCATCTGTGAGCCTCAGCAGAAAAGATTCATCAGACCAGGCTATATTTTCCCAGTCCTCAATACTTAAAGCAGCCCAGGGCCATCACCAGAACATATAGAATGGGGGGCATTTCATTTTCTTAGGGGAAACAGACATTCAGTAGTCTTTGACAATGATGAATCTTTAAATCATTCATTCATTCATTCATTCATTCATTCATTCATTTTCTACCGCTTATCTGAACTTCTCGGGTCACGGGGAGCCTGTGCCTATCTCAGGCGTCATCGGGCATCGAGGCAGGATACACCCTGGACGGAGTGCCAACCCATCTCAGGGCACACACACACACACTCACATTCACTCACACACTCACACACTACGGACAATTTTCCAGAGATGCCAATCAACCTACCATGCATGTCTTTGGACCGGGGGAGGAAACCGGAGTACCCGGAGGAAACCCCCAAGGCACGGGGAGAACATGCAAACTCCGCACACACAAGGCGGAGGTAGGAATCGAACCCCCAACCCTGGAGGTGTGAGGTAAATGTGCTAACCACTAAGCCACCACCGCTAAAATTCGATTTTGAGATCGTACACAATGCGTTGCTGCTTAGCAAAGCAATTATTTAAGTAACGTTATAAACAAAACTGTATACTTAACTATATGTTTTATGTTATTCATATCGATAGATATGTTACACACACACTGCATATTGTCATTTTAATAAATAGAACTACTGGTACTTCTAACACAAAAATAGAAATATTGAAATATCTGCTGCGGGAGACAGGAGACTTGCCATTGGCTGTTGTATTTGAATTATTAATGAGGTAGGTTTGCATGCTGTTTTGGGATGTTTTTTAAGTCATTTAAATACAATTATGTTTAGTTACGTTTTGTGTAATAATTGAATATTCATTTTCCGATTCATATTTCTGAAGATAATGTTTTGTGTATTTCTGGATAACTGTTCCTGTGAACTAACGACTGCTGCTGTTAGTTCGTCAAGGATGCACTTTGAATTTCAATGAGTTATATTCAATCTCTCAGCATACTACCATATGGTTAAGTGAAATGTGTTCAGGGGTGTATGATGAGTCATGGGGGGGGGGTGTTCAGGGGCGTCGAGTCAACTGGGGGGGCACTGCTCTCTAATGCCCCCTCTTGGCGATGGGTCTGCTGCAGCTTTCCGTTCGTGGCTGAGTGAATTAAAATCCAGCTGTGGTCTTCTGCTGATGTTGCTTTAAGGCTTTTAGGTTGAAATGTTTCAAACCATTCTGAGATGCTTTTCTGCTCACCATTAATACGCTGATTTGAGTGCTGTTGTCGACCCTGTGCATCCCTTCATGGCCTCGATTTACAAATCTACAAGTGGCTACTTCAAGAACGGTAATGCACCACGTCAAGCAAAAATCTTCTCACACTGGTTTCATGAACATGAATGAGTTCAGTGTTCTTCATTGGCCTTCCCAATTTCAGACAAAAATGCTTTTGGAGGTGAAACCAGAAGGTGAAATAGTTTTTTTTTGACTATCAGTTCATACTGCCTAAGAAACATTTTCTTTGTACAATTATTTTCGAAAAGATTCTCGGTTTCTCTAGTAAGAATGTGTTTTCTTCATGGCTCTCGTCTGAATGGAGTTTTGCATTTTCTCTCTGTGTCCTTCATCCTACCTCCTAAAACATGTAGGCGGGCTGGTTATGTAAAAATCGCACGTATGTGAGTGAGAATGTGTGTATACATACACATTGCCCTGCAATGGACTTACGCCTGACTCGGGGTCTGCATCTTGTTCTCTACAATGGGCTCTGGATACAACTCATCCCTGAGCCATGAGAAGTTACTTAAGGTGAACTAATCCCCATCATGTTTCCCTTCTTTTTACTTTATACACTGTTAGTATGTTGTAATTCACTTTGTATTCAATTCAATTTATTTGTATAGCACTTTTAACAATGCCTCAAAGCAGCTTTACAGAAATATAGAACAAAAAATAAATTACGTTACTATTTATCTCTAACATCTATTCCTAATGAGCAAGCCAGAGACGACAGGGGTAGAAAAAAAAATACCTGAGTTGATGTAAGGAAGAAACCTTGAGAGGAACCAGGCTCAGAAGGGAACCCGTCCTCATTTGGGTGAAACTGGACAGGAAATAATGTAAATGTAAATAATGTCCTTTCTACAACAGTTTATAACAGTGCAACAGAGAGCTCCGGAGGAACTAATGAGTCAGCGCAAACTCTGAGTTCAGCACAAACCCAACACTAATTCCTTCCTGCCAAAGTCTTCAAATGATTGCTGATAAAGAGCAGACCATACAGCTGACTGATGCAACAATGGTTCAAAGAAGGCATGACGGTCTCTGGGCGGCTTCATCCACAGCAATCCCATGAGTCTCTTTGAGAAATTGATCTATCTTAATCTCACATCCCTTTTACCAGTCAATTGCCATCACATTTGATTGCATATTTTGTTCCGCTTTGATTGATGTTCCTGGTACATTCATTCATTTTCTACCGCTTATCCGAACTACCTCGGGTCACGGGGAGCCTGTGCCTATCTCAGGTGTCATCTGGCATCGAGGCAGGATACACCCTGGACGGAGTGCCAACCCATCGCAGGGCACACACACACACATTCTCATTCACTCACACACTACGGACTATGGACAATTTTCCAGAGATGCCAATCAACCTACCATGCATGTCTTTGGACCGGGGGAGGAAACCGGAGTACCCTGAGGAAACCCCCCGAGGCACTGGGAGAACATGCAAACTCCACACACACAAGGCGGAGGTGGGAATCGAACCCCGACCCTGGAGTGTGAGGCAAACGTGCTAACCACTAAGCCACCATGCACCCCGATACTCTATCAAATCCTTTCAAATTATTCTCTACACTCGTTATGTCTATGAGTCATAATAGAGTGGATTATACAGTACATATAACACACAAAAGTTCATATCACATCGGTCATTTCTTTTGAGGAATAGAATCTTGAGGAATCGTCTTGTAGTATCTAGACACCATGTATGGTTGATATTCTGGTATCGGACAGTCTCTTCTAGACACACATGAGCATTTTAAAATCACTCATCCGCTGCTAGGGATATTGCCTTGCTGACCTAGATCTACAGAAAACCCTGCACACTGTTATGTAGTCAAGGACAGAGACATTCTACTTAAATAAAAGAATTATGTTAATGGCATGTATTCATGTGAAAAGTACCTTTTAATACTAGTCTAATTACACCATTTAGTCTGTAAGCACCATCCGATCTATCAATGTTTGCTGGTCGTGTGCATAGTTTGTCATATATATACTATAGTTTGAATAAAAATGTATCATCAAAATTACTGATCAAAAGAATCTGGTAGTTATCAACATACAGTAATAGATGTGTAACTGTAGTCAATAGATACATCTGAGTAATCTGTAGGTCAACATATTTATAGTGCTTTAATTTCAGTTTGTTTAGGTCAGTGGTGACTGAAGTGGTTAAGGTGCTAGGCTGGGGGAATGGTTAGAGGGGTCTACTGGTTAGAGAGTTTGACTCCTATCCCTAAGGTTGTGGGTTCGAGTCTCAGGCCGGCCACGCCTGAGGTGCCCTTGAGCAAGGCACCGATCCCCCTCAACTGCTCCCCGGGCACCACAGCATAAATGGCTGCCCACTGCTGTGTGTATACTGTGTGTGTGTGTGTGTGTGTGTGTGTGTGTGTGTGTGTGTGTGTGTGTGTGTGTGTGTGTGCATTGCTGTGTATGCACTTTGGATAGGTTAAATGCAGAGAACAAATTATGAGTATGGGTCACCATACTTAGCTGTGTCAGGCACTTTTCACTTTTTTATCGGGGTTTAAGCCCCAGCACTTGAGCAAGGCCCTTAACCCTCCCTGCTCAGGGGGCGCTGTAGGGTATGTGGATATACGAAGAAAAGAATTCCACTGTACTGTAATGTATATGTGTCTAAAATAAATGCAATTCATTCATTCATTTGTCCTTTTCTCAGACTGTAACAAAATTATACATATACACAGAAAATATAACATTTGTTGTAATATTTTTCACTCTGTAACTGTTCTAGTACCGAGGATACCAGTGATTGCTGATAAATACATGATGTTTCTTAATAGTTTTCCTATTTAAAGTAGGATAGTTAATACTAATACGGAAGAACATCTGTCTACCTGTTAAGCTGCTAAAAGCATAGGACATGATGGTTATACATCCTTATCCTTGTTCCTGGGCTCTATTTACAGTAAGCAATATTATATAACTTATGTCTCTTTGAGGGATAAAGGATTAATCTCAGGATCTAGCAGGAACCCTTTAAGAGAGCTGGTCTATATAATAGTCCTAGGATTAATGAAGGCATAATTACATGGCTTCATTTTCCAGATTACTTCATGAGAACCGACTTCATCGGTCTGACTTTCTGAGGCACTCAATAGACATTGAAAATATTATATAGAAGAGGGGTGGACTTTTTTTGGTCTGGACAACCAGGAGTGTCCACAAAACATGGCTTGTGGTAGGACCGGCATGTCAAGGTGGAAGGATTTAATATAACAATAATAACCAATATAATTTTGTAAAAATAATGCAATTTCCTGATAACATGCCACTTCTCTTGGCTGATGGTAGGCAGGTGGATGGGTTTGCCTACATCTAATAGACGATCATCTTCAGTGTGAGCCGGAGAGTCAATTTAGCTCTTAAATAAGGACGAGTCCAGCTTCTGTGTGATGTATCGTCATCACTGGAATTTCTTCACCGAGGTCCATCCATACTGCAGAGATTAAAACAGCTTCGGAACGACTTCACCTAAATGGATCATCAACGAGAGCTTTAAACACTCCACTGAGAAATAACATAAAACTACTTGTGTTATTTCAGCAAAGCGAATGAAGTGTAAGGGAAAATAACCTGGCACTTGTAGGCTTCATAAAGTAACACTTCCTAAACCTAACCCTAGTTGTTTAGGAAGCAGTGGTAGAGGAACAAGTTTATGAAGGTGGTGTACTGAATTAAACCCTTGTCTGTAGTGGGTGTAGCAAAATCCCCTTTGTACAGTACCATACTTTCTTTGGGAAACAAAGCCTTTAGGATTATAAGCAGTACAAAATGGCCTAAAAATTGTGCACACTGGACCATCACACTTACTTACGTACTTATTGGAACATCTCATGTCTGAGTTATTCCTCTTAGCTGTTTTAATAAACTCACCTCTTCTGGGAAGGCTGAGTTGTGACTGTAGAGATTTGTGATCATCAGAAACACTTAAATTAGCAATTCTTCCCTCTGTTTGTTTTATGTGTATATTATAAAAAAAGAACGCCTGACAAAGATCGTAAATGTAAGAGAATTAATGAAGTCAGACACTGATGTTGTAAGAGCGAGGACGTCTGTGGTGCAGTCAGTGCTCCAGTTCATCCCAAAGGTGTTCGGTGGGGTTGAGTCAGAGTCGCCTTTGTATGAAGGACACTCGAGTTCTTTCGCTCCG
Organism: Tachysurus fulvidraco; assembly: GCF_022655615.1. Classification (NCBI taxonomy): domain Eukaryota; kingdom Metazoa; phylum Chordata; class Actinopteri; order Siluriformes; family Bagridae; genus Tachysurus; species Tachysurus fulvidraco. Next base: position 3,153,122 of record NC_062527.1, read on the forward strand.
TCCTCGTCAAACCCTGTCTCCGTAGAGCACGCTTTGTGCACAGCTGCATTGTCATGCTGGAACAGATTTGGGTCTCTAAGTTCTACTGAAGTTAAATTATATGTAACAGCATACAAAGACATCCTGTATAATATCGTGCTTTCAACTTTGTTGGAACAGTCAAAAGGGTGTGATGCTCAGGTCACAGGAATGTAATTTGGCTTAATAACATGACTTAATGACTTATAACACAACGCAAACTGTGCCGTAGTCTGAAAGAACACTGTAATTAAAACTACATTGATTAAAATCTCTTATTCATTTATATATATTCACAAAAGAACTGCCAATTTTCTACACATCAACGTTAGAATGACCAAATTATGTTATTATATATACTTAAAACACAGTGTCACCCAGATGAGGATGAGGTTCCCCTTTGACTCTGGTTCCTCTCAAGTTTTCTTCCTTTACCATCTAAGGGACTTTTTCCTTGCCACTGCTTCCTGAGTCACCTAATCTTGAATTTTTTTATTCTATGAATCTATATATTATTCTTTATATTAACCTTCTGTTCTACATTTATGTTCTGTAAAGCTGCTTTGAGACGATGTCAGTTGTAAAAAGCGCTATAGAAATAAACTTGAATCGAATTGTATTGAATGTTCACAGTAAATAAACTGAACCTGACCTTTTATTCTATATACTATAAGTATGTATGAATAATTCAAGTTCCTTCATGTAAGAAGTCTGAAGTCATGTACCGTGGCTGAAGTACACAGCTTTGTCTGCTCCGAAGCCTGATCCAATTCCTCACTTATTAATTAACCACTGAATAATATTTGCTGAAATATTACTTTTTATCATTAATGTAAAACAATGACTGCGTTTTTCACATCTAGTTCAACACCTCTGTCCACCTCTCACCTTCTTATTTAGAGAATTTAGGTCTGCGAAAATCACCAAATTTACAAAAGCCGTAACGACGTTCGTATTTTTTTGACGTTCTTTTTCAAATCGTTTTATTTAACAAGCTGATGTTTGTGATGAAATATGCAAAAGCTTTCAAATTAACCCTGCATCTTTTTTTTATATAGATTTTGTTCCATGTACACACAACTGTAGTAATCCCACATACAAAGGCAATTATTGAAATCGACCAAATAATTATTTACGTGAAACATTTGAATAAAAGTTTGTCTTTAATTTGAAACAAAACAGGGGCTAATAAGAAGGTGGGGGGGGGGGAACATTACTAATGTTAACGTGAAAAAAATAATAAATAAAAATACACACAAGAAAAAGTGAAGTCCTCTCTGTTGCGACCCCTAGTGGTGTAGACAGAAGACTGGATCCTTAGTGGATCCTTACAGTCCAAGACGTGTTTGCAGGATAGATTACTGTACTTGAGTCCATCAATCTCTCAACTCTACTCATCTCCTTCCTTTTTGATTCCCAACATTAAATGACCGGTCATAGTGGTATTTTACTCATGGAATACAACACGATAAACAGATTATAACGAACTAGCAACTTTTCTGTTTATTTTTTTTTTTGTATTTAAAAGGCGACAACTTTTTACGTAAGAAATTATAAATGTCTTTTTTCTAGAAAGAATATAAATTAAATTATTGCCCCCTGTTACAGAAGTTGTACTCTATTTCTTCAAAATAAATTGAAAAATATATATATATCAGCGATTAAAAAAAAAAAAATCAAACAATCTTTATGTGGAAAAAAAAAAAACAGGACTGTACAGAAAATGAAACTTTGGCCCATGCCTACTTTCTCCTTTAACCTTATAGCATATTTTATAGAAAGCAAGCAGTATTACACACACACACACACACACACACACACACACACACACACACACACACACACACACACACACACACACACACACACAAACATACATACAAGTCTATGGTTAAACATGACCTTAGTACTGGTTTGATCTGAGTTACATAAAAGGAGATGAGCAGTTTTCAGCTCATGGCATTTTCCCCTCCAGTCTCAGTGCTGTGATGAGGTCTCACGTCTTTGTAGAAACCCTACTTTGGAACATAATTGGGAATCTTTCCACCAAACACTTCACTTTTTGGAAAGGAATTTCATTTTGTGTCCTGCAAAGAAAAAAAAAGAAGAAGAATCATTCAGTACCAGATTTATGAGCATCCAGTCGGGAAAAAATAAAGGTGGTGGATTTTATTTTTCCAAGCACCACAAGAAACTTACCTAGACCTTTGAGAAACTTGTTGACTCCTCGATTCTCAGCTCCAGGTAGTGAGTCCAGGTAATCTTGAGCCCTAACCTCAAACAAGCCTACACAAAGAGAAATCATTACATTAAGTACATTTTTAACACAATGTAAAAGAGCATGATGAGCACCTACAAGTACCTCTCAGTCCCTGCCTGCGCATCTCCCTTTCCTGAATAAAGGCTGCGAACATCTGCGTCTCCATGTACACCTCCAGGAAGCGGCGCAGGCTCTTCGAAGTCACGGCCTTGCGGAAGGCTTCGCGTTGAAAGGACAAAGGTGTGGGCGAGGACGAAGATGCCGAGGACTCTTCATCACGATCGTTGCCCCCCATGAAGATCGAGTAGTGTCCGACTATTTCCACAAAGAAACGGACGAAAGCCTCGGACACCACAGCGCTCAGAGAGCAGTGCTCTGAAGAAAATATACATATAAAAGGAATATGTCAGCTTCTTAGGATTCTTTCAGCAGGTTCGTGAATCAATTAAAATGAATCAATGAATCAATAAATGAAAAGGATAAAATATTAATTAACCATTCAAAGGCCCAATATTATGTTGGAATCAGCCATGAATCAAATATCAGACATAACTCTATCAGAGGTTTGACAAAAAAGGGAGATTATTTGCCAAAGCAGATAAAGTACCAGTGGAAAGGTCTCCTCTGTCAGAGGCCAACTCTTTCCTCTTCTCAAGAACATACTCAAGAGCAGTCTGTAGTTTGTGAGGAAGAATGGAGTCTTCATCATCCATCTGAAAAACAAAAACAAATTAAGTGGTAAGGTGTGTGTGTGTGTGTGTGTGTGTGTGTGTGTGTGTGTGTGTGTGTGTGTGTGTGTGTGTGTGTGTGTGTGTGTTTTAACACTGAATACATGTAAAATGGGACAGTCGTGGCTCAACTGGTTAAGGCTCTGGGTTGTTTATCGGGGTTCAAGGCCCAGCACAGCCAAGCTGCCACTGCTGGGCCCTTGAGCAAGGCCCTCAACCCTCCCTGCTCCAGGGGCACAGTATCATAGCTGCCCCTGCACTCTGACCCCAACCTCCTCAGTTGGGGTATGTGAAGAAAAGAATTCCACTGTGCTGTAATGTATATGTGGTGATAATAAAGGCTTCTAAATGTAAGGCTTTTTTTAAAAACATGATTAAATATTTAAGTCCATTCTACAGTACTTTATTCACACAGCTTGTTAATGCAACACATATTTTACTGAGATACTGAAACAGGGCTTTCACAGGAAGGTATAAAGTCCTACCTGTCGTAGGAAACGGCTACTGCCAAGGTCCACCACCAGGACCTGTGGGAGAACGGAGGAAAGAATAATGTCATTTCCTGTAAGTGTGCCAGTTTCAGTTTTATCTCTGCACAGCTATTGTTTAGCTGAGGAAGAAGGTCAGAGTTCAGGGCCAGCAGATAGAGTCCACCTGAACAGGAAGTGCTCATGGAAAATATTAGAAACGGATTGCTGTTTGACCTCCTTGCCAGGACCATTACACTTTAAACAAGCTATTATTAGAGGGATTCGCTCCTCTTTTGGGCTCCTCACAATATGGCAAGGCTGTTGATTATTTTCCAACAACAGCATCTTCCATCATTCCTCTTATCTGCCAAAGATGAAGATTTACTAAAGAATGACACAGGATACTTAAACGTAACGGTTTATGGATGTGGATCGTCTCTGAGACAAGTTATAAACAGTCTTATCATCACAAGCTTGTCTTTCCCTCTTTTTGTCAATAAGCTATGACACCCGAGACACCTTTCATAAATGTTAGGTAATAGTGTAATACAGATATTCAAGCCTTAATTGATGGCTTACCTCCTCTAGTGGGAGCTCCTTCAGTCGAGGCAGAGAGCTGGAGAGCAGGCCCACGATGAAAGGAGTCGGAGTGCAAACAATGTCCATCATAGCTGGGGGCAACACGGGGATGTACGTGTGCTGCCACGTGAAGGGATAGAGCAAGGCTACTACTGCGTGACAACACTGGGACAGCGTGCTAGAGACAGAGAGAGAGAGAGACAGAGAGAGAGAGAGAGAGAGAGAGAGAGAGAGAGAGAGAGAGAGAGAGAAGAGAGAGAGAGAGAGAGAGATTATTCTTCTTATTATTCTTATTATTAAGAGATATGTACGTTATAGCATTAAAATATATCATGTTCCAGCATGACAATGCTCCTGTGCACAAAGCTTGTGAGATCTTGACCTGTCCCACACGGAGCCCTGACCCTGACTCAACCCCACTGAACACCTTTGATATTAACTGGAACCCCGACTGAACCCCGGACCTCCTCACTCTTACAACATCAGTATCTGATCTCACTGATGCTCTTGTAGCTGAACGAACACAGATCCAGAGTCACGCTCCAACGTCTAGTGGAAAAACTTTCCAGGAAAGAAAGTAGAGTTGGAACAGAGTTGGAATAAATCGGTACATACAGTATGGATGTGATGGTCAGGTGTCTACAGACCTTTGACTTTATCATGTAGAATGCTAAGGAATAGGTACAGTACAGTGAGATGAATGAGATTGTATAACAACTTCTTGAAGCACTGCATGCGCTCGAGCATTTTAACCACAAGGTGGCGATAAGGTACAAGATTTCTACTTGCACTACTCCGAATACTTGAAATGACCCCTTACAGACTGAAAGAAATGAAATCTGAAATCATTGCTGAACCTATCGGACTAAATCCATCCAACGTGTGTCATCATGCCGAGCAAACAACCGTCGACAACACGAGGTCAATACGTCGCATCTGCGCGTGAGCCTGTTTTCATTTATACTCCTTCAATAACAATTTGAATAGATGGAGCCAATTTTCCACTGGCTTATTTTAATGAGAACTGGAGGAGAAGGTACAGCAAAAGGATATCGATTTATATGGCGTCAAGTTTGTATTGCGCAATGTTGGCTGTAGGATTTCAGAGCAGACGGAGGAACAGGATTATAACGTTTTTAAATTGTCAGAATTTTACACAACACAACACACTATATTTTTAACACCAGTGTCTGGTCCATAGCAGCTTTTTTTTTCTTTCGGAAAAAAAAAAGAAACTGTGACTTTCATTTCTATGGCAACGTTATAACAGTTCAGCATTTTTTCCTTTAAGGCAAATGGTTCCAGGGGCCACAAGTTTTCCCTTCATTTCTGGTGTCACATCTCTGTTTGTCTCCTCTGCTGAACATTTATTAGAGTCTCAGGACCAGAACTCTCCAACTGGTATAAAAAAAAAAAAAAAAAGACTTCAGGAACCATGGTGTAAGCTTATTCTGTAGAAATCAGTAGTGGGGGGAAAAAATCCTTCGAGAAATTTCGTAATCCACATTCTCTAGGAAGGTTATGCTAAAAAAACATCTCGACCTCAGTGCAAAAAAAATTATCTTGAGTATGGGATATATATGAGATAGTGAATATATCCAAAATTTCCTATCATAAGATATCATATAAAATATTATTTTAGATATTAATTTCAATAGGAGGGCACGGTGGCTTAGTGGTTAGCACGTTTGCCTCACACCTCCAGGGTTTGATTCCCACCTCTGCCTCGTGTGTGTGGAGTTTGAATGTTCTCCACGTGCCTCGGGGGTTTCCTCCGGGTACTCCGGTTTCCTCCCCCGGTCCAAAGACATGCATGGTAGGTTGATTGGCATCTCTGGAAAATTGTCCGTAGTGTGTGAGTGTGTGAGTCAATGAGAGTGTGTGTGTGTGTGTGCCCTGTGATGGGTTGGCACTCCGTCCAGGGTGTATCCTGCCTCGATGCCCGATGACACCTGAGATAGGCACAGGCTCCCCGTGACCCGAGTAGAAAATGAATGAATGAATGAATTTATTTACATTTTCTGTTGGATAGTAAGGTAAGGTAAATGTATATATGGTTTATTGTAATCCAACATTAGCAAATGTTAGATAGGTTTGACTTTAATCAAGATATGATTCCTTGCTAAGAAATCTTGTATTTTGTCTTTTCTTTTCTTTTCTATTCTTATTGTACTAAATAATAATAATACCTGAGCTTGTCTGCTGTGAAGATCACTCTCCGCTCCAACAGCAAGGAGGCGAAGACTCGGAGGAGGAGACGCAGACTCAAAGAGGAAAAGAGACACTCGAAATCCACGTGCTCCAGCCGCGAATCAGAGGGACGACACAACTCTATTACCTGAGAGAGAGAATGAGAGAGACGGAGTGAGAATGTGAATGAGACAGACAGACAGGTAGGTAGGCAGGCAGGCAGGGGGAGTGCAAATGAGAGAGAGAGAGGGGGGGGGTAATAAAGAAAGACAGACAGGTGACAGATAAATTGATAATGTGAATGAGAGAGAGAAAGAGAGATAGAGTGACAGAGAGAGAGAAAGAGAGAGAGTGAGAGAGAGAGAGAGAGAGAGAGAGAGAGAGAGAGAGAGAGAGATAAACAGACAGAGAGTAATAATGTGAATGAGAGAGAGAGAGATAGGGTAATAAAGAACAACAGACAGATGACAGATAAAGTGAGAATGTGAATGAGAGAGAGAAAGAGAGAGAGAGAGAGAGAGAGAGAGAGAGAGAGAGAGAGAGAGAGAGAGAGAGAAAGAGAGATAAACAAACAGAGAGTAAGAATGTGAATGAGAGAGAGAGAAACAGACAGAGAGAGAGAGACAGAGAGAGAGAGAGAGAGAGAGGGAGAGACAGAGAGAGAGAGAGAGAGAGAGAGAGAGAGAGAGAGAGAGAGAGAAACAGACAGACAGAGAATTAAAGTGGTAGTACTACATAGTTGCTCAGTGGTTAAGCTTCCTACTGATTAGACGGCCCTTAAGACTTTAATAAACTATCCCGTACAAAGGTTTCCCTCAAGGTTCCCTAAAGACTTCTATTCATTCATAAATGTAGTCTATGTAGAACCCTACTAGAACCCTACGTCTTACATTATGTAGAAGCCTTTAATAAATGAAGAGCGAGCTCATTGGCATCCAAGAACACTTGAAGTTCCCACTTTTAAGCTAATTATACCATACGCATAAAGGTTTGTGCAATCGTCATGTTCCAGCATGACAACGCTCCTGTGCACAAAGCACAGAGCTCAATGAAGACACGGTGTGTTACGGTTGGACTCGAAGATATCAAGTGTCCTGCACAGAGCCCCTGAGTCTGACTCAACCCCACTGAACACCTCTGGAACGAACTGAGACACCGACTGAACCCCAGACCTCCTGACTCTTACAGCATCAGCGTCTGATCTCACAAATGCTCTCGTAGACTAATCCCCACAGCCAAACATCAGCTCCAACATCTGGTAGAAAGTCTTCCTAGAAGAATGGAGCTTATTATAAAGGGGAAATAAATCTGAAATGAGATGTTTAACAAGCACATTTGGTCTAATAATGTGTGTCCAATGAATTGTGAATTTGACTTTATAAAGCATAAACATCATAAAATCTGATAAAAATTAGCAACGATAAAGGCTTTAAACATAGAGGAAAATGTGGGGCTCAGGACACAAAGGGTTTAAAGGGTTTTTTCCCGTCATCTATCGTGCAAAGCTAAGTGTTGGTGTAGCGTTAAGGGTTCGTTAGTATTCAAAATATCTGGAAAAGTATAAATAACAATCATTAAACAATATTCCTAAAGCTGGTTGCACTAAATGAAAGTAGCTCTAAAGTAGCCTAGTTTAATTTAAATTTTGTCCAAATTCTTTGTATCAGCAAACATTTATCTTTTTTTTTTTTTTTCATTCATTTTCTACCGCTTATCCGAACTTCTCGGGTCACGGGGAGCCTGTGCCTATCTCAGGCGTCATCGGGCATCGAGGCAGGATACACCCTGGACGGAGTGCCAACCCATCACAGGGCACACACACACTCTCATTCACTCACACACTCCGGACAATTTTCCAGAGATGCCAATCAACCTACCATGCATGTCTTTGGACCGGGGGAGGAAACCGGAGTACCCGGAGGAAACCCCCGAGGCACGGGGAGAACATGCAAACTCCACACACACAAGGCGGAGGCGGGAATCGAACCCCCAACCCTGGAGGTGTGAAGCGAATGTGCTAACCGCTAAGCCACCGTGCCCCCTTATTTTTGTTTTTGTTTTTTTTCAATTCTTTTTATGACTGTCGAGAAAGCAACATACTACATAATAGAGCAGATTTCAGACAAAAAGAACAACATTTCAGTGAACACACCTCAGTTCCTGAGCCTGGAAGGAAGTTCTTCACAGTAATGGTTCTGCCCGGTGCAGGGAATGGGGCCTCCATGATGCCCCTCATGAAGGGCTGCACCAGAGCAGGTGAAATTGCTCTCCGTTTCTCAACCTCGTCCAACATCTAACACAAAGAGAAAAACACGTGGATTTCTTTGCATACTTCAGCTTTGGGGAAAACATGGAAATGTTTACTGTGTGTGTAAACATCTAATATTATATTTTTCTATATGGCTTTATCAGTGTTGTATAAAGTACTAGAAAGCGATACTTGAGTAAAAGTACAAGTATCGTACTAGAAAAAGACTTTGGTAGAAGTGAAAGTTACCTTTTAGAATATTACTCAAGTAAAATCTGATATTTACTGTACTTAAGTATCAAAAGTCATATTCTGATATTTAATGTACTTAAGTATTTGAAGTAAAAGTAAAAAGTAAAATTTCAGTGATTTTCGGTATAAGAGACACTTCATCCGGTAGGAAGAATCTTTCATTCCAATGTACAGAAACATTTCTTGCATACACGGGTGTATAACGTTATCTTCTTCACCCTGTTCACCACCATCGTCGAGGTGGTCGTCTACATCACGGGCCAGCCAACCCGCGGCACCCGAGTCACATGCGACTCTTTGCCCGGTTTCATGCGGCTCTTACGTTCATATCGAAGTTTGTATTTGTGTCTTTTTAATATGTGTGTTCGCTTCGCTTGAGTTCAATACGGTATTTTCGTCAAACGCGCATGTGAGTGGGATGAAAATACCTCAAAGTTTCCCAGTAGGAGCAAGACCATTTGAGTAAACGATTTGTGTCAAGTTCGCTCTCAAAATGGCAGGGAAAAAAGGTGATGATCATGTGTGCCCATGTGTATGATGTGGGTCTTTGCAGTAACACAGTAAAAAAAATGTTGCTCTTGGTCTCTGACCGGTTGGACAGCCCTGGTCTACGGTAACGGGAGGTCCTCCAGTAGGTGCTTCCATGGCGGTTTCAGTTGTGATTCCGCCTCCTTTTGGCAACATTACGCTGAAATAGAGCGCACGGAGCTGCGTAACGCAATCTAGGGGCAGTGATTCGCCAAACCTCCCTTATTGCAGTCGCACACATTTCTTCTGATCTTATTTTGTACTAACGAGTAACGAAGATGCTTAGTGGAAATATAGCGGAGTAAAAGTATACATTTTATCTACAGTAGGAAATGTAGTGGAGTAAAAATGAAAGTTGACAAATTTAAATAGCGAAGTGAAGTACAGATACGTGACATTTCTACTTAAGTACGGTAACGAAGTATTTGTACTCCGTTCCATTACAACACTGGACTTTATATACACTGTTAGAACATACCTTGGAGAAGAGATCGAAACAACCCAGTCGGCTCACTATGCAGTAGACCTCAGGCAGACGCCTCCCCTTCCCACTAGGCTGTGGAAACACACACACACACACACACACACACACACACACACACACACACACACACACACACACACACACACACACACACACAGAGTCTCAAAGTGTCCTGATTCTACAAAATCAAAACTTCCTGTCCCGGTACCAAGCAGTAGAAATGAGTCTTTCGTCATATCAATAAAAATACATCAAATTGATCCACATACTGTAGCTGTCCAGCCATTTAAAAAACAAAAAACAAAAAGAAAATCTGTTTTAACAGCATGACAAAGCAGCTCACCAATAAACGACGACAGTAGCCAAATCTTCTGCTCCCGTCTTCCCCCGTCAATACAAATGAGAAGGTTTCACTAAAAAAATATCAGAAACATAAAACTACATTAAATATTATCCTGACTTTTGAACAATGTTTAGTAATAGCGTGGTAAGTGAGTAAGTTACCTAGGAAAATTGTCCACAGGGGCCCAGTCTTTGGCATCAGGAAAGCAGAACTGAGGAATGACCTTCAGCTGATCTTCAGCTTCTCGCATGAACTTGAAACTCCTCTCCAGCTAAACGTGCCAAAGTCAGATGTAGAGAAAGTCGACTTTTGAGGTTAAAACTGAAGGTAGGACTTCATACTGATAATCAACGAACCATTAAAAGGCTTTGAACAGACTCGACAACATGGCGGCTGTTTTGGTTGTGGTTCTACCAAATTGTCGATAACGAAAAGGTCTTTTTTTAATTTTCTCAAGACCAATAACATGGATCAATAAGATGACAGGTTACCTTAAGTGGGAACTGCTGGGTGACTTCAGGTAAATATGGAGCTCCTGCTTTGGTTTTATGTAAAGCCACCACTAGGAAGTACTCGAACAGTTTCCTCTCCTGTAGGTCCATCAGATCTCTCTCCAGCGTGTGATAACGACCTGTCTGTTTCAACATTGTCTGCACTGACACCAACCTCTGGCTGTGAGCTAGCACACCATGAAAGATCCACATTAGACTCACGAATACAGATAACCTCAATCAGATAATACAATTGTAGGATCTTTGAAGATAAAGTTATGAATAATACTTTAAAAGGTTCTATCAGGCAGTTCATATATATATATATATATATATATATATATATATATATATATATATATATATATATATATATATATATATTAACCACAAAGTGCAATGGAAAGGTTCCATAAATTCATTCATTCATTTTCTACCGCTTATCCGTCACGGGGAGCCTGTGCCTATCTCAGGCGTCATCGGGCATCGAGGCAGGATACACCCTGGACGGAGTGCCAACCCATCGCAGGGCACACACACACTCTCATTCACTCACACACTCACACACTACGGACAATTTTCCAGAGATGCCAATCAACCTACCATGCATGTCTTTGGACCGGGGGAGGAAACCGGAGTACCCGGAGGAAACCCCCGAGGCTCGAGGAGAACATGCAAACTCCACACACACAAGGCGGAGGCGGGAATCGAACCCCCGAACCTGGAGGTCTGAGGCGATCGTGCTAACCACTAAGACACCGTGCACCCGGTTCCATAGATGTTAAAGAATTTACATAAAACCATATTTCCCTACAAAGAACCATTTAACAATTGAAAAGTGTAGAAATAACAGAAATCTATTACATTTATTTGTTAGTTAAATCCAAAGCCCACCTTTTAACTTTTCTTCTGTGTCACTCTCAGATTCGCTGTTTTCATCTGTTACTATACCCAAAGAGAGAAAAAAGACCAGGTTAAAAGAGTTGGTACTGTATGCAGGTTGTGACTCACAGGTTTTGTGAGCATGTGCATCCTATAAAGCAACATAACTCTACCATCCTTGGAAGAAAAATGGGTCAAACACAGCTGACCCAAAAAATGTAAACATGTCCATAAAGCTAAGTGGATACACATGTGTTGGGGGGACGGAGAAAGGAGTGAACGAGGCAGTGTATAGTATAAGATGGTAAAGTATCCAAATGGGTGCTAAGAACTGGGAAGATTCACAAAAATACCACACGTGAGTGTGTGAGCTACACTGACACACACCTCGTCCTGAGCTGGATTCTGTCGACGGAGAGACTCGCTTCATCTTCTTCTTCCCTCTCCGGGCCTCAAAGATACCATTTATTTTCAGCACCATCTGTTGGAAAAGAAAACAACCAGCCTTTTTTTTTTTTTTATCAGGTAAAGACTAATTAAAAAGCATCTGTTTAAGACTTTAACTGATGGCCACTACAGGAAACGTTGGTTTTTTCCGTTCTTTACCTTTTGCCATTAAATCATGAACATTTTTATTATTGTCTAGACAATCTCTAGATTTAATTTAAGAGAACTGAATACTGCTCCAGAAGCCTTATGTTCCTGAATAAATTCCCTCCTTGACAATACCTTGGGGATTTTCCTTCGTCTGCGGTTATAGGGGTCTCCAGAGAGGCACGGTGTATCATCAGGGCTGCTGGGGGTTGACGGTGGACTTATCCTTGAAGGTGACGCAATGCCCCCATCTCTGTTTGTCTTACGCAGATCTAATAGTTTGAAGCTCCGCCGTTCTGAAGTCTGCCTGAAGAGGCCAGGCTTAGAGGAGAGCTAGTATTGGTGCAAATTAAAAAGACAGACAGTATAACCTACACTTGATTTGCTTATTGAACATCATAAGCCAGTGATAGTTATTAACTCATAACTATTTTAACCAAAAAAATGGAATTTCCCCCTGCTTTGTTGTGTCCATGTTCAGCAATGAATTTCTTTCTTTTTTACCATGTCACGCTCTGTAGTTGTGGTTAACGGCCCAGGCTCATACTGTATGAAAGCGGACACTCGGCCCTTTAAGAATTTTCCGTTTTTAATGAATGAATTGAGGCACGGAAGCCTTTATTATCGCCACATATACATTACAGCACAGTGGAATTCTTTTCTTTGTTTTATCCCAACTGAGGAGGTTGGGGTCAGAGCGCAGGGGCAGCACTGATACAGGGAGGCTTGGTCAAGGACCCAACAGGGGCAGCTTGGCAGTGCTGGGGGTTGAACCCCTATACTTCATTCAACAACCCAGAGCCTAATAATAATAATAATAATAATAATAATAATAATAATAATAACCTTTATTTTCTATAGCGCCTTTAAAAGAACATCTCAAAGCAAGAAAAATACACACATAATATAAAGATTAAAATTAAAGCAACAAAAATAGACTATAAAATAAGCACTATGTAAAATTACAATTAGTCAAATTAAAAGCTACCCTAAAAAAATGAGTTTTGAGTTATGACTTAAAAGTACCAAGAGATGTTGCTAGTGAAGAGAAGGCCCTATCACCCATCGATTTTAAACGGGTTAAAGGGACAGTTAAAAGACCAGTTTCAGAAGAACGAAGGTCGCGAGATGGAATATAAGGAATTAAAAGATCAGCCAAATATTGAGGAGCTAAACCCATGTAAGGCCTTGTAGGTAAGCATCAGAATCTTTAAATCAACCCTAAACCTAACGGGGAGCCGGTGCAAGGACTCCAAAACGGGAGTAATGTGATCTTTTAACTTTGTTCTAGTGAGTATTCTAGCCTCTGAATTTTGCACTACCTGTAATTTGTTTAAGGTAGCTTTTTATACACCCCAGCCAACTAGGCATTGCAGTCATCAATACGGGAAAACACAAAAGAGTTGATCAGTCTCTCAGCAACAGAAAATGACAGCATTGGACGCAATATTTAAACCTCTTAACCACTTGTCCCACCAATGCCCCAAACCTACTTCCTTCTTTACCTAGTTTACTAGGGGCAATATACAGTATTCATAGACAAGCTCCATAAAAAATTGGTAGTTTTTTCCATACCAATGTTTCTTGTGACGCCCCAATGGTTTATTCATAAGCATTTAAAATGAAAAGGTCTTAGATTCACTAAATCATGATGTACGTTTATCTGAGGTTACAAAAAATAAATAAATAAATAATCAGCCTGAAAGCTAATGGAGTCCTGACTAATTTTGCATCAGACTTGTGGTGATAAATTAATTCATTCCTTTATGCCGACTGAAAATGTCCGAAAAGTCCATTTCGGTTCGGCTGGAAGAATAAAACACCAGTGTGCTGGTAAACAAAACTAAAAAAAGAAATAATATTGATGTCACTTTAATGTAGATACCTTAGTTGGAGTGTCGAGAGTGGGTGAAGACGGTGACGTTGGAACAGGATATTTGTTTCCAGCGCAGCGACTTTCCAGGTCTATGTCTTCGTAAGGGTTTTCTTTAGATGGTGGATCTGTAAATGGTTTAAAATGTTTTTTGTTTTGTTTTCATTTTTACATTTGAATACAACTGAGTCTTCCATGTTACTTAGACGTCAGGAAATAACTAAGAAACATGAACTCTTTCTATTGCTTTATTCCTATATGCCTTTAAGCATTTTATCCAACAAGATTATTTCATTTGGGATTTAATTTTCCTCTATCAATGCTTCAGATTTAGTCACATGTTTATTTTTGGGTTAGGGTTAGGGTTCGGGTAAATCAAACCTAATACATAACGAATTAGCTCCAGGATTAACGCATGCCAAATGTCCGAAACGTTCCTGAAAATCTATCAACAGCAGCAATAGTAACAAATTCTGAAGGTTACTTGCGGCCCTGCTAACACCGTGTCGCTAGCAGTCAGGACACTGTAATGGAATGTAGTGGACTTTTCTCTATTAGCTTGTATACGCTACACTTAAAGTAATAAATAGGACATTAATCTGCCTACAGTATAAACTCTCACATGCGTAATGCAAGCTATAATTCAAGCTATTGCCATCTATCTAGCTAAGCAAGCTAAGAGTTAGCTAAAGCTGCTGTTTGCTTTTCGTGACATAAAATGAAAATAGACAAGCCTTGCTAGCTCTAATTAACAGTGAGCTAAGTATCACATGCAGCTTCTAACTAACTGCATATGAACCACTAATATATTTGAGTAACATGTAATATGTTTCACCGTCTTTTTCTGTTTCTCTTCCGTCCTTTTCTAACGTTTAAACATTTTCATCATCAGTTCAACACTCTTTATATTTGCATGGTAAACACTGTGTGGTCAATGGAGTTCTGGCTAAACTACAGCTTGCCTTGTCTCCTTGTTTCCATACTGGGGTTCGAACTGACGTCAAATTTTTATTTGCTTCATATTTCTTTACTCCAGATGTTTGATAGTTTGCCAAGTAATCGACTTAAAAAGAGCGTCGATAGCCAACAGATGCCGCACGATCTGCATAAACAGAGTCGCAGACTTGGAAAGTGTGTTTTCAGACACAGAACCCTTCTTCCATAACAATTCATCTAGCAGATGCGACCAGTGGGAGGAGAGTATGAGACAGGGACATCCAGTCCCAGACCTGAAGAGCACACACTGCTCTTCACACTCACACTCTGCTGAGGAAAATATGGAGTCTGGATCTGACATCTTCGTAGCACTCTGAGATATTCTTCATCAGTATTTCAGATCTGAATTTAGTTTGTCCTAGTAGTCTACTGCACCAGGGATCTTCCGTGCTAGCGCTCTCATCTCCAAACAATAACGAGCTGTTCCTTTGCATTCATTTAAAGTCATCTAGCTTCACGGTCTTAATTCGAAAACATCCGAAAGTCTAAAACCTGTATACTATAAATATTAGCTAATGAATTAGCATTAAAAGATGTTATTTTGATCGGAGAGATAAATGCTAGTTGAATGTAAATAGCTAACTGGCAGTTTTGATATACAAAAATTGTACATAAAAACATTCTCGATGTCTCGTTTGTTAAAACTATGCTTAGACTTGCAGAAAATCTATCTAGAGACTAGAGAATTATAGTGAATAGAAATTGGAGATGAAGGAAAACTCGAATAAAGTAGAGCTCATTAAAACATAGACTTAAAGAAATTCCCACATCTGGGTATAAATATATGGCAAGTTCCACCAGTAGATAGTGTTTTAGATATCATATTGATCTTTCAGCAAGAATGTTGCATGATTTTGGTTCTGGAAGAAAGATATTTTCTGCATTAGGAATGGACAGTAAACTATTGCACCACATCATTTTGGAAACTTTTGTCCTTTTCTTAATAAACATCTCCCAAAAAGCTAGTGCTCTCGTAGACTGTACAAGGCCAAGCTAGTCTTGCTTCTCTTCTTTTTTTTTTTTTAAATACTCCTGCAGTATTCTTGGCATATTCATTTCACCCAAACGTGAACCAAAATTAGCCACATTTTTAAAAAAAAGTCGAACAAAATTTTCTCCCACTCTAATAAAACCATAACCACACACACAGTTCAGATCTGCTTTGATTCATCGCTGCTCTAATACACATGATGTTGTTAATGAAGTATTTATTTGCATCTGAGTTTTAAACCCAGGCCTGTTTAAGCTCATTTCTGAACGGTGGTTCTGAAAGATCTAGAAATTGCACTGGGTGATCTCTGTATTATTCCATAATGACACCAGATATCAATGCAGGGTTTTACCTAAGATATCTTCATAGACATTCTCTTCAGATAAAGTGTGCTTGAGCCCCAGCTTGGACTGAGCGTACCAATCCACTCGGCAGCCCTCGGTCGACAACTGCATCAAATCCTCGAACTCATATGACTTCCTGCAACGTCAGCATGAAACACAATGCACAATGGACCTTACTGATAAGGGGAAAAAAGGAACACATGTTGGTCGAAATGATTGTTTTTTTTTAATGTCACAGTCTTGTCCTATTTCGAATAAAATGAATAAGGTTGAGTTTTGCATAGAAGATAGTGTTGTAAAAGAGCAATAATCTACCTGGGGCAAAAAGTAAATGAGTAGAATGAAAAAGAAGGTCAAACAAGGAGAGAGCAGGGACTACAGGAAATTGCTGAACTTAAAGCTCTGTTGGGATAACATGCGGTTGTGCACTTGACTGGGTAATGTGTAACCTTAGATGCAAGCTCATGCAAGCTAAGCAAAAATGGTATGGACACGAGTCAACTTCAACTGTTGAAGTATGTATGAGAGAAATTCCGTAAATCCGACTTCTTCGAAAGTCCTAGAGCAAATAATGTTTTGAAGTTGTCGAGCAACCTTCTATGAACCGTTACATTAGTCTTATTAAGAAAGCAAAGCTCTGGCAGGTTTATTAAACAGCCTGAAGGCTTATCCGGAGCATTGTTATTACAAATGATCTCATGAATATGTAACGTCAGACCTCTATCATTCTCATAAAACATTCCGGCGTTTTTGTTTTTTTTTAGTTCGCCAGAATGACTAACAGTGCAGTCAGGCTGATATCAAGATGTTATTGAGGCCTTTGTAGCCAAAGGACTACCTCTTCATGAGTCGTGGAGGAATCGTGGGATGTTCTTGGAGTCTATACCCTGTTTGGTATGTTGTAGGATAGGGATAGGAGCTAAAAGCTGAGTATTGGTCAAGATTAAATTCTTTAGTATAAACTAAACATTTAACCCCTTAAGAACAATTCCCATTAGGCCCAAACTTAACCAAGTATAGTTTACTAATCTCAGTAATAACCTGGATGAATAATTGAATAAAATCAGTACAAAGGTTAGAATTTATAGGCTACTGAAACATACGGTAGCAACACATACTGCAAACTTCTCACCTCTTATT
This sequence comes from Tachysurus fulvidraco, assembly GCF_022655615.1. Taxonomy (NCBI): domain Eukaryota; kingdom Metazoa; phylum Chordata; class Actinopteri; order Siluriformes; family Bagridae; genus Tachysurus; species Tachysurus fulvidraco. The sequence goes on from NC_062527.1 coordinate 3,170,533, forward strand.
ACTGTCTCGAGTGTGTTCCTGCCAAGGCCTCTGACACACCCCAGGTGGTGGAGGGCAGGAGGGAAGTGGTGGAGGGGGTATCGAAGGCAAAGGGGGCAGATTCCGCCTCCCCTTTGCTGAACCTTGGGGAGGTCCAAGGCTGTTGGTTTGAGTGTGGTGCTGAAAGGTACGTTGAGGTTTGGGCAGAGGGTTTATAGACGGAGCCCCAGGCTCAGTGTACACATTCTCAGGGTCTCTGGTTCGACCGCGGCGGCTCCCAGACCTCATGACTTCCACAGTCCCGAAGATGGGTTCTGCAGCCCTTTTCTCTGCCTCATCTTTGGAAGGTGGGCAGAAATAGTTGCCTGGCAAGGATGGCTTAGTAGGTGTCTCCTTCATAGCTTGCTCAAGTTTCTTAATGTGTGTCAAAACAGACTTCTTGTCTTGGACAATGTCAGTTTTCCCCACAGACATTTTGTCCAGTATCACATCTCTTTCCCTCGTACATGCCTCTGTACTTTTCCTTGATTCTCCAATCTTATTTCCATTCTCTTTGCCAAAGTCCTGTCTGTCATGGCTGAAACCTCTTTTACTGTCTCTTCTTTGTACCTCTGTAGATTTTAGATCCTTCTTCCTCACACTTTCTGTCTCTTTCTGGGTGATCGACTGTGAGTTTGGTCCAGCACTATCTGTTTTGCCCTCCCATTGGGATATTTTGTCCTTAATGCTGGCAGTGCTTTTAAGTGCCACAGGAGGCTTTGTGGGCTTGGTGCAGGCCCCCAGGCCATTTTCAACAGGATAAGTGTCACTCGGTCTCTTGTGGGTGAGCATGTCCATGTTCCCAGGGAAATGGTCAGTGTTGTCCAGGGATGTTAGGGGGGACTGTGTGTCCACAACCCTGGACAAATCCGGTCTATGTGACACCACAGATTGAGCGTCTTCAAGCTTCAAGCCGCAGCACTGGAGCCTTTACAGAGCAGAGAAACAAAGAGAGTAAAAAAATTATAATATCTGTATTTTATAAGGTGAATAAAATAAATATAAACAAATCCTATCTGATAAATCTATGTCTATAAATCAAATCTCTGGAAGTTTGTTTTAAAGCATTAGATTAAGGTCATGTGTTGGTTTCTCTGTAGGATAAATAACATTTTTTTTACCTGAATTAAATAAAATCACACACAGCTCTCTCTTTAGCTTAGATATGATTTAGCATAGATATGCTAGCTTGGATTCTAACCAGCACATCCAATCTTATTCCTTCAGCAAAGAAAATGGATGAAATACGAACCCTTTTTTAGTTTTCGATTAACCACAGCACGATGAAAAAAACATCGAGGAAAATATGTCTATATGCAAGCATTTTTATTTATTTTTTTTGGATTGCAAAATCATATTCATTTAAATTCTAATAAAACATTTTTTTCTATGGTGAGGCTTTTATTTGTTACGAAGCATAAGGCAGTGAGGAGGAAAACTAGGTCAAAAAACCAACATGAAGTAGGAGAGGGGAAAAAAGAGAATGGGGAGAGGGAGAGGGGTTGAAGAGAAAGAGAAGGAGAAGACAAACAGACCAAAAAAGGCCAGGCTGATTGTATCCTTCTTCTCGCTGGTAGGAAATGGACTACTTGTTAAAAAGAGCTAAGCATGGAAGCTTGGCTGAAAGAAGGTAACATCATCCGCCACCCACGCCAACGTCCGTTCAACTAACCGATCTTGACAGGGTAGTGAAAAATAAGCTTTAAGATAAAAACAAAAATACATAGGAAGCCTGACACCATGACCTGATTGGTGGTGGTGGGGGGGGGGGGGGGGGGACACGCTTAGCTTTTTGCCCTTATTTGTTCAGGATCAGGCTTTTACAACATTACATCACTTAGTGACATGCTTAAGTAAAAAGAATGATCTCAGTCTGCTTAAAGTTCCTACATACTGAATGTTTTACAGCCTCAAACATCATGCTATGGCATTGTAATGGAGTATAAAACCTCCTGGAGGTCTAATTTCATTTTAGTAAGGCACATTATCAGAAAGAATGAATCTAACACCAGAGTCTCAGATCAGTACTTGAGTACTTATATACTATATGACCAGAAGTATGTGGACACTTGACCATCATAGCCACATGTAGTTCATTCATTCATTCATTCATTCATTTTCTACCACTTTATCCAAACCTCTCGGGTCACGGGGAGCCTGTGCCTGTGAGTCTCAGGTGTCATCGGGCATCAAGACAGGATACACCCTGGACGGAGTGCCAACCCATCTCAGGGCACACACACTCTCATTCACTCACACACTCACACACTACGGACAATTTTCCAGAGATGCCAATCAACCTACCATGCATGTCTTTGGACCGGGGGAGGAAACCGGAGTACCCGGAGGAAACCCCCGAGGCACGGGGAGAACATGCAAACTCCACACACACAAGGCGGAGGCGGGAATCGAACCCCCAACCCTGGAGGTGTGAGGCGAACGTGCTAACCACTAAGCCACCGTGCCCTCCGCCACATAGTTCTTGACCAAATTATTGGCAAAAAATTCTAAGCATAGAATTGTCTAAAATATCTAGCATTTCCCTTCACAGGAACCAAGAGGCCCAAACCAAACATGGTCCAGCATGAAAATGTCCCTGTGTACAAAACACACAATCTAGTGGAAAACATTCCTTTGAAGTTATAATAAGAAAAACAAGGATGTTTACCAAGCATGTGTTTGGCCATAGAGTTTATTATTCCTTTTTTTTTTATTGCTTGATAACGCAAGCCAGCAGTCACCGAAGAGTAAAATACTGTTACTCATTATGGGTTTTGCTTTTGGCATTTAACTCGTCCTTATGTACAGGATATGTGTTGGACTCATTTCATAACCAAAGAGAAATATCTTTTACGTAAAAAAAAAACCAATGGGGCAGATGATTGTCATTCTGGTGTACTGGAAGAGTCCACTGTATTCTACTAAACGCTCAGTTTATGTGCTGATAGATTTTGAAAACAGTGATTTAGGGATAAATACTAAATAAAGAGCTAGAAAGTGGATTTGATTTAAATCCTGGTTGTTGTTCTTTTGGCTGCTCTCGGTTCAGGGTTGCCAGCCCAGCGCGGATCACACGGTCCGTAAGTTAGATTTTCCACAGGTTTTAACCCGTCCTGACTCAACCCTCCATTTTTATCTTTGCCTGGGACCAGCAGTGAGAAAGCTAACTCTTCAATGGCTGGGTTTTAGCTCTGTGCCTGGAAATCAAACCCGGGATGTGTGGCATTGAGAGCGCTTGATCCTGCCGCTGGACCACCAGGAGAGTTTGATTTGAATCCTGTTAATGTCACATATAAATCTGTGGTTGAAAGTCCAAGAAATAAAAACAGGCTCCTGTTGGAGAGTCTCTCTCACTGGTATTCCTGTCTTTTCTGTCAGAGTGACACTGGAAGAGGACAGTTAGTACTTTCCTCACAATGTGTTCAGAAAAAAAAATCAACAGCTCTGGTGATACTCTGCACACATTTCTTATCCTTCTCAACCTTCCTGTTTTGTAGTAGCTATCATGTGATAGGTGTCTTGCAATGAGAATTGGCACATGACCAAATTGGAAGAAAATGGGGTAAAAATCATTAAAAAAATAAATTCAATACAAAAAAGATTCTGATGTGTATCGTGTTGGTCAAGTTTCGTACCCGTTGACTGACTGGTAGATGCAGTTCTCTGTGTTTGTACAGAGCAGAAGCGCTCTTCCACCTGTCATGATGCTAGCAGCTGGCATCCTGAGAAGATACAGAAAGAGAAACTTAGTTATAACACAATGACAACTCATCTCATAGACACAAATGCCCAAATGACACAATCCTACATAATCTGATGCAACTGCATCATGTTAAATGATGAATTCACTGAATTTGGTGTTGCATGAATAATTTCTGAGTTTATAAATTGAGTTTTGAGGCTCGGAATATTCTTATCATAGCTGTTCAACAAGTCCTTATGGGACATATTAATTTTATTCGTGATCTTTATGCATAAGGGGGGTCACGGTGGTTTAATGGTTAGCACGTTCGCTTCACACCTCCAGGGTTGGGGGTTCGATTCCCGCCTCCGCCTTGTGTGTGTGTGGAGTTTGCATGTTCTCCTTGTGCCTCGGGGGTTTCCTCCGGGTACTCCGGTTTCCTCCCCCGGTCCAAAGACATGCATGGTAGGTTGATTGGCATCTCTGGGAAATTGTCCGTAGTGTGTGAGTGAATGAGTGAATGAGAGTGTGTGTGTGCCCTGTGATGGGTTGGCACTCCGTCCAGGGTGTATCCTGCCTCGATGCCCGATGACGCCTGAGATAGGCACAGGCTCCCCGTGACCCGAGATGTTCGGATAAGCGGTAGAAAATGAAAGAATGAATGAATGACTGAATCTTCATGCATTCCAGACTGGCATGTCTATAATATATCCCCCCCCCCCCCCCCGAACAAATTAAGGACTGTGAAATTAAATTTTGGCACATTAACATCCTGTCCAAAACCATAATAATACATAATAAAAGCAAAGTTAGGCACATACGGTGGTTGCCATGCAATGTAAATGCAAGAACTAGCAATAAGCAACCTAAAGAAGAAGTCTGCCTTTATCTAGAGTGACCTAGAGAAGTGCTTCACAAATTAAGAATAGCATCAGTCTGAAAAATTTGTTGGGAGGAAATACAGCAAAAAAAAAAAAAAAACAAGTGCTAAATTTATTATTTCAGGAAGAAGCACGTTTTTTAGACATCCAGTGGCTTTTTGAACATCTTGGCGAAGTTCGTTCCACCACCTGAGAGCCAGAACTGAGAAGGGTCTCGATGCGTACCTTCCTTGTACCCTGAGAAAGCGTTCATAAATCTTATTTTTAGCCACTAGAGACAAAACAAAAGCAGTTTCACACTCTCGTAAAACGACGGCTTTCTGGCTCCCAGCAGACTGCAGTCATTTTCAGCTATACAGTTCAGCACATGCTAAGCCTTTAAGCGCTGTTTCTGGAATATTCAGAATATTCGACACACGTGTTACCACTTAATAGACACATTTTGCTCAGGCTGTCAACTGTAGGCATGAGCATGTGTGCTAGCGCTTTAAGCGCTTTTACCCACTGCCTCTCCTGCCAAGAGGAAGTATGACATCATAGAGAGACAAAAGGGGGTATAAAAAATTTCAAGACACTTTATAACAGTTAATTAATTAAACTGCGCTGCATGAATTTTTCCAGTCGCATCCTTCTATTGGGAACGCGTAAAGTGTTTACGTGATGGAAATTACACTATTATTATATAAATTACTATAGGCATTAGGTTCATAGGTCGAACATTTCTTTAGAGTTGGACTAGCGTGGCCCTGGACGCTTAGCGTGCAGCTCCAGTACCTGTCCTTCAGAAGCTCTTGGCATCGCTTAAATCCCAGCGGTTGTGCTGAACCCACAGCATGAACTGACTTTGTGGGTCTGCC
>NC_062527.1:3180970-3208470 GCF_022655615.1 Tachysurus fulvidraco
TGTTTACTGCTCCACTGCTTTATTGCCTCGACTCCTTCCAGCTACTTTAGGAATACTGCAGAGTCTCTTCTTTGTCCTATTTTCTATTGTACAACGTGACCCTATAACACAAGCCTATTTCCTCAATGATGTGGAGAAAGAGACAGCCATCTGCTTCAGGCAATAAAAAGTCCCATATGCCCCGACTGACCTCTTACCTGTCCTACATCCTGATCCACTGTTCAGATAAAATGACTGGTTGTGCATAAACTTGTTCTGCTATGCTGTTTAACAAGCCTTTGGGTATATATACTTCAACACAATGGTTTTCCTCAAGGAAGAAATAAATGCTGTCGTCTTCTTTATGAAGCACATGAGAGTAGACATGATTGTCGGGATGCTAACGGCTATGCTTTGGGTTAGAACGTATTAAGCAATGCTAAAATGAAATCAATACATTTTACAGCATAAAAAAAACAACAACAGTCTTTTAAATAAACACTTTACTCAACACGCATGCTTAAAAGCCTACATCTTTATGCACCATTACACTTTAGTATTCAACCTGCCCCATAGCCTATAAACACAAGACACACAAAAGCAGACTGATTGAATACGAGCGCTATTAGTCTGTTTAAAAGTGATAGGCATCAGTTAGTGGACTCTGTTGAGAGTTTGTGGGTATTAGTTAGGGTCAGAGCCGGGCCATCAGCCTCCATCGGTTACATAACTAAGCATTCGCTTTAAACAGCAGATCAGTATCAAGACACTGTCACCAGGGGTTGGGTACACACAGTGTTAGAGAAAAACAAGAGAAATAAAGAACCGCTGGAGGCTAATCGTTTGTAACGATAAACATAAACAAGTGTTTGTGGGACTTTCCAAAAAAAAGGAGATAATTATACAAATATGTGTTTGGGGTGAATGTGTTTCCTGCAGGTTTACTGAGAAAAATATTATGCTTCATAAGCTCTCCCGTGGATGGATGGATGGATGGATGGATGGATGGATGGATGGATGGATGGATGGATGGATGGATTGATGGACGGATAGATAGATAGATAGATAGATAGATAGATAGATAGATAGATAGATAGATAGATAGATAGATAGATAGATAGATAGATAGATAGATAGATAGAATTTAAAAGAGGAACAGTAAAACCGTCATAAAAAAAATTACATAAAGGTTTTTGTGTGTGTGTGTGTGTGTGTGTGTGTGTGTGTGTGTGTGTGTGTGTGTGTGTGTGTGTGTGTGTGTGTGTGTGTGTGTGTGTGTGTGTCTGTGGACATGGCTGAGCAGCCATCTGTGTTTTATTTTAAATCCCAAATGCAAAGAAAACTCAGACTACTCCTTCTTTCCAGATCTCTTTCTGTTGTGGACAATAGAAGCCAAACCCTGGATAGTAGGAGTATTCTGCACACACACACACACACACACACACACACACACACACACACACACACACACACACACACACACACACACACACACACACACACACACACACACACACACACACACACACACTCAATCACAGGGCAAGGGGCCAGGTCAAAGTTGACCCCCACAGGACGTCAAAAAAAGTTCTAAGGATACACAGACTCAGATCAGGAGTCTAAACAAGTTTAAGAAATGATTAAACAAGTGTAAATTAATGTGCTACTATGATGAGATATTTCTATGTCTTTAGGTCAGCTATCGCAAAGGTTATTATTGTAAAATATTAAAAACACTAGCATGAAGCCTATATTGTAAGTGCTTGTCATCGACAGTTTGCAAAGAAACGACAGCACGCTGGAGCGCTGAAGGTCAACATTTAGCCTATGGTGGCTGTTCTCACTGATATTCTTTGGTATTCTGAAAGGTTAAGCTGCCAGATTTCTCTCTTTCTATCTATCTCGCCTCCCTCCTCCTCCTCCTCCTCCTCCTGCTAACAGCTGCTTCTCATAAAGCCTGTCCACAGCGGCCAGCTCTGGAAGACCCACTAAACGCATGACATCATGCTCACTGCACCTCTGAGCAAGAGAGAGAGAGAGAGAAAGAGAGCGAGAGAGAGAGAGAGAGAGAGTTTGGGGGAGTTTAGGTTCCACATACCTAAAATATGCAACTGAACCATGCCTACTTGGTAAATACAAGCAAATAACTATACTATATACCAGCATTACAGCCAATCCTGAGGACTTGTTGCTCCGTCACAATCAACCACGAGCTACGGAAGAAAAAAAATAATAATTTCGTTTGTGTCCATGTGAGGATTCTGCTACCATGAACTGAGCTGACTTGTGTATTTTGTCTCAGTTTATGTGCTCCTCGGCTCACAGGGGAAACTTTCTCTGCAATCAATTTCATGCACCACTAAACAAGTAGCAAAGCTGTGATCGAAACGCAGTGTGTGTAAGAGTGTGGAGTGTGTGTCTATTCTTCTGCACTGGTGGAGGCTCTCAGTGGGGGACTAACTTTTTACCCAGTGCCTCCGACTACATTCAGCAGTCAGTGAAGGCACATTCCACTGAAAGAGAGAGAGAGAGAGAGAGAGAGAGAGAGAGAGAGAGAGAGAGAGAGAGAGAGAGAGAGAGAGAGAGAGAGATGTTTTGAGTGATCATATGATGATGTAGGTTGTTGTTTTTTCCCTAATTACACACCCAATTTTTCTTTATGACTTCATGTCAATCATTTATACCTGTTTGTCATTTTTGATATTATTTCTGTTATATTAATAGTAATAATAATAAAAAAAGATTAATTGGTGAAACTAATCCAGTTCTTAAAGCTGTCTTGTTAAACACTCGCTTAGACCGCTGGTAAACATTCATTTCCTACATTTGTCTGTGCTCAAACACACTAAACACCAACGCACACTTGCTACTCAATCAAAGCCCCCGTACTTCTATTGTTAAGGAAAGGATACAAATCAGACAGGAACTTGACTGGATACTGCAAACAATTACTTAATGGGTCTATCTGTGTTATTTATTAGTCTAATATGAAGTGCTTTTTTACTAATCTAGTGTCCACCTAACTAACTATTTAATGTTACAATGGCAGCATGGCCTCAAATAAAGGCAGATCTTGGTAAAAAAAAAACAAAAAAAACAACAACAACAAGAAAAACAGGACGGCTCGTATCGTGCCTTCTCTACGTACACATGTGCATGTCCTACGCTGAGTGACAAGGTATTCTGTAACAATTCCCAGTGGACCAACAGGTCAAAGAAGAGGAAGATGTCTATAGAAAATGCCTCAATCTCAGTCCAGCTGTCTATCACCATAGAACAATGGGCTGGTCTTGTGTGCAGCAAAACTCTCATCCCACACTTATTATATTTGTCCTTGGTGTTCAACATACTATATGATGTGACGAATGATTCAGGAAAGAAGGATTTAAATTTAAATTAAAAGAAGACATCGAAGTATGGACCTTTCTACAAACCCAAAACAAGTTTGAGCCTTGCTCTGGGTGCAGCTGCTACGAACACAGGTCAAGACAAGAAATCAAGACGCTTTCCGAAAAAAAGATCTTGTCTTGTCTGCTTATTTTTAATCCGACAGCCTTTCTGCCCTACTGAGCCAGAGAATGTGCCGAAATCATGACATATTTCTACAGAACGTGATCGTACAGATCGTTATGCTGTTTGATCTCATTCAATAATAGACTGTCCACTATCTAGTGCAACGTTTTGTTTTTTTTTTTATTTCATTTTATCATACTATGTCTATGGGTGTAGGGTGGAGAGACCAACCTGGCTTACATCCAACACAAAGCATTTACTGTTACTTACAGGAACAGAATAACCTGCTAAATAACTGTATAAAGCTGTAATAAAGCTATTACAACCTGGATGTGGGTATATTCTTCACATTTTTTTCGCCTTGCACCCCTCACAAGTCGCTCAGGTTTGCTGACTGTGGAACGGTTGGACGCTTTATGTCCCAGAAAGCCCTCATGTCTGACATTATTTACATTTACACTACATTATTTCCTGTTCAGTGTCACCAAATGATAATGAGGTTCTCTTCTGAATCTGGTTCCTGTCAAGGTTTCTTCCTCATATCTCTGCACTGCACCTCTTATTGCCTTTATTAAGAACTTTATTTCTTTTATTGCTCTTTTTTATTCTATTTTATTCATTTTTCATTCACACATTTTTATGTTTACTTTTTACTTTACTGTATGACATTTAGTGTGGACAGCAAAGTAAGAATTTCATTGTGCAGGGAAACATGCTTTCTGTCTGTGCGTATGACAATAAACACTTTGAATCTTAAATCTTGAATCTTGAATATCATCTCAGGGAGTTATTCAGCACAGTAAGTCTTCTGTGGGATCGGTCCTGATAGGCTAGCCTTCACTCCCCATGCTCAGCACTGAGTCTTCAGCAACCATGACCCTGTTCTCAGTCCATTAGTTGTCCTTCCTTAGACCACCTTTGGTAGGTAGTAACCACTGCATACTAGGAACACCTCACAAGACCGGTTTTGGAGTTTCTCCGACCCGGTCGTTTAAGCACACATTATGGTTCTTGTCAGAGTTACTCGTGCTCCCTTTTCACCAGAAAGAACCGGGTGCTGGTTCAGAGCTAGTGCTGGTGCTGGTTCAAATTCGGTTCCACTGGCGAGCCTTCTAAGAACCGAAGTCTTATGTCACTGTATATGTCTCATCTTTCCCAAGCAACGTTAGCGCAGCAGCGGCAAACACAAACACAACAACAATGGCGGATGTCGCTTTACTGTTAATGCTCATGGCTTTGCAAACCTACATTGGCACCCAAACACGGCGAACCCGACGTGTACGTGCGGCTCCGTGTAATCTGTATAAACGGAGGTTGTAATCGAGAAAGTACATAACGTTATTTTATCATTAACACAGAAAAAAGTTAGCTTTAGCATGTAGCTACCTACTATCATGTGTGCTGATAATTGATCATATTGCGGTAAAGTAAAAGTGTATTAAACATTAGTATACTTAAGGTACATTATCAAAGGCGCTAACAGTAGCCCCGCCCACAGCCCCTGATGCAAGCGGTTCTTAAGAAAGAATCGATTCTAATGAACGAAACCAGCACTCAAACTGCCTTGGTGGAAAAGGGTCATCTGACCCTTACACTTGACACATCAACACTAAATTTTGTGTTGGAAAAGTAACGTAATTATATATACATATGTACATTATAACAAATTACATATTATAAAGGGGAGGGGAGAAGTCACAGAAATGTCTACAGTAATGCTAACTGATAGATACACACTGAGTAAGCAGTCAGCTTGTATATCATGTTTTATCTTTTTACTACATTTACGGCATTTAGCAGACACCCTTATCCAGAGTGACTTACAACTGAGCAAGTGAGGGTTAAGGGCCTTGCTCAGGGGCCCAGCAGTGGCAGCTTGGTGGACCTGGGGTTCGAACCTATGACCTTCGATCAGTAGCCCAACCCCTTAACCACTGAGCTACCACATCCCAGGTCCCTTACATACAGTACCGGGACTGGATTACTGTGTACAGGCCACATCCTACACATATACTCACCCTGTCCATCAGGACCACTGAGCAGATTATTCTCTCTGTGTAAGTCTTGTCTTTTTTTGGTTGGATATTTTTAGTTGGTGAACTGTCCTTTACACTATTATATACACTGATACACTGACTGTCACGGTTTATCCACAAGGGACACAAGGCTGGAGAAATCACCTCAAATGGGACTCTAGACATTTATAGTCCACTGTGCTCACACAGACTCGTACACATTTACAACTATGGGAAATTTAGAGTATTCAGTCTGCCTACTTGCATGTTTTTGGCTGTGGGAGGCAAATGAAGAGCAGAAAGAAACTCATACGGTCACAAAGAGATCACGCAAAACTCCACACAGATCAAGTTCAGGATTAAACTGGTGACCTTGGAGCTGAAAAGCCGTGCCACCCTGCTGACAAATAATGTTGACCCAAGGACCAAATAATGTCTTATCAGTGGTGATGCCTTTGCATTGATGGGCAAGCAGAAGGAGGAAGTAGTATAAGGTATTGTAGAGTATATTAGTGTAGAACAGAGTAGAGAATTGTAGAGTAGAGTAGTATAGAACAGAGTATTGTGGAGTAGTGTAGAGTAGAATATTGTAGAGTAGTGTGGAACAGAGTATTGTAGAGTAGAGTAGTGTAGAACCAATTAGAGTATTGTAATGTAGTGCAGAGTAAATTATTATAGAGTAGTGTAGAACCGAGTAGAGTATTATGAAGTGGAATAGTGTAGAACATGTAGAACAGAGTAGAGTATTATGGAGTAGAGTAGAGTAGAACATGTAGAACAGAGTAGAGTATTATGGAGTAGAGTAGTGTAGAACATGTAGAACAGAATAGAGTATTATGGAGTAGAGTAGTGTAGAACATGTAGAACAGAGTAGAGTATTATGGAGTAGAGTAGTGTAGAACATGTAGAACAGAGTAGAGTATTATGGAGTAGAGTAGAGTAGAACATGTAGAACAGAGTAGAGTATTATGGAGTAGAGTAGAGTAGAACAGAGTAGAGTATTATGGAGTAGAGTAGAGTAGAACATGTAGAACAGAGTAGAGTATTATGGAGTAGAGTAGAGTAGAACATGTAGAACAGAGTAGAGTATTATGGAGTAGAGTAGAGTAGAACATGTAGAACAGAGTAGAGTATTATGGAGTAGAGTAGTGTAGAACATGTAGAACAGAATAGAGTATTATGGAGTAGAGTAGTGTAGAACATGTAGAACAGAGTAGAGTATTATGGAGTAGAGTAGTGTAGAACATGTAGAACAGAGTAGAGTATTATGGAGTAGAGTAGAGTAGAACATGTAGAACAGAGTAGAGTATTATGGAGTAGAGTAGAGTAGAACATGTAGAACAGAGTAGAGTATTATGGAGTAGAGTAGTGTAGAACATGTAGAACAGAGTAGAGTATTATGGAGTAGAGTAGTGTAGAACAGAGTATTGTAGAATAGAATGGAGTTGAGTATTGTAGAGTAGAATGGAGTTGAGTATTGTAGAGTAGAATGGAGTTGAGTATTGTAGAGTAGAATGGAGTTGAGTATTGTAGAGTATTATGCAGTAGAGTAGAACAGAGTATTGTAGAGTAGAATGGAGTTGAGTATTGTAGAGTAGAATGGAGTTGAGTATTGTAGAGTAGAATGGAGTTGAGTATTGTAGAGTAGAGTAGTGTAGAACAGAGTAGAACAGAGTAGAGTATTATGCAGTAGAGTAGAACAGAGTATTGTAGAGTAGAATAGAGTTGAGTATTGTAGAGTAGAGTATTATGCAGTAGAGTAGAACAGAGTATTGTAGAGTAGAATAGAGTTGAGTATTGTAGAGTAGAGTATTATGCAGTAGAGTAGAACAGAGTATTGTAGAGTAGAATAGAGTTGAGTATTGTAGAGTAGAGTATTATGCAGTAGAGTAGAACAGAGTATTGTAGAGTAGAATGGAGTTGAGTATTGTAGAGTAGAATGGAGTTGAGTATTGTAGAGTAGAATGGAGTTGAGTATTGTAGAGTATTATGCAGTAGAGTAGAACAGAGTATTGTAGAGTAGAATGGAGTTGAGTATTGTAGAGTAGAATGGAGTTGAGTATTGTAGAGTAGAGTAGTGTAGAACAGAGTAGAACAGAGTAGAGTATTATGCAGAGTATTGTAGAGTAGAATAGAGTTGAGTATTGTAGAGTAGAGTATTATGCAGTAGAGCAGAACAGAGTATTGTAGAGTAGAATGGAGTTGAGTATTGTAGAATAGAAGAGTAGAACAGAGTAGACTATTGAGAGTTGAGAATTGTAGAACAAAGCAGAGTGTTGTAGAGTAAAGAAAAGTAGTGTAGAAAAATAATATTAGCCTTATATAATATTATAGCCTTATAATATTGCAGAGTATTCTAGAACATAGTAGAGTATTGATTGTAGAATAGTGTAGAACAAAGTAGTGTGTAGTGGAGTAGAGTATTGTAAAGTAGAGTAGTATAGAACAAAGTAGTGTAGAGTAGCCAAGAGTATCATTTAGTAGATTTAAGTTCTACTATATGGTAGAAGAGAGTAGAGTATAATAGACTACAGATGAGTAGAGTATTGCAGAACTTTATTCATTCCCAAAACAAGATGCAAATTGCTGAATAATTTCACAAAGTATGACAAATAAGAAGGAGAGAATACAAATATAATTAACTTTCCAAGTTCTTTACAGACTGAGACTGAAATGTCAGTACAGAGTAACTAGTAACTAAAGCAGGAATAAACAACATCAACAGATTTCCAGGACATGAAATAGGACATGAAAGTCAAAACTCAAACAAAATGTACTTGAAGTAAAAGACTAACTTTTCCCATATGGTATTCCCCATATGATACTATGACAAGTTTGCTGGTTTTAGTCACGTCCTGGGATTTTAGCCTTTCGGCTCATATATGACTGTGGTATATCATTACATTTCTTTCCCTTTTCCCTGTGTCTTCTCTGTGCGCTGACTCTGTGCCAGGTCTCTAGTTACCCTTCCTGTTTTCCCTCACGCTTCTGTGGTTCCGCCTGACCATTCCCACCGGCAATCCTGCTCCCAGCCCTGTGCTCAAAGCATAGACAGATTCCTACAATTCCCTGCGATGTTCCCAGAGGAGTCCAGCGTGGCGAGAGCTTGGGAAAGTGCTCTTCCGGAGTCAAGGATCCACCAAGCAACAGACAGTTTTGGTCTCTGTAACCGTCCCAACCCCCAGTTTTCGTAATCAACATTTCCAGAGTGAATAAAACGCAGGCAGCCAAAGTGATTCGAAATGAACCACAAAACTTGATGTCTAAGAGTCTAAACTCTTTTAGACTCTTAAAAGAAGTGAATCAAATATATTTAATAAGTCTTTTAAAAACGTATGGCACAATTTTTCTTGTCAAATACGGGCACCCGAATCCCTCATGATGATCTTTTCAAAACATTTTCCAAGAACTGAACCATCCGGAAATATCCTCCAACCTACCGCAATTACACAACTACAGTGTGCGTTTCGATCTAGATAATTGTCACAATATTGAATTAATCCATCATGGATTGCAATAAGACCACACAAACAACTGCAGACAAGTTTACACAGGACGTCGCTGTAGCCGGCCTCCAAGATTAGAGACTCGTCTTGCACGGCAAGCCAAAAGCCAAAGACTTTGGTGGAAAAATTTTAGCTCCACTACATCAAGATAATGGATGAAGATGCTGGTGTCTACGTTAAATATGCTAGAAAGGCAAAGCTTTTTCCTCACTTCAGTCTTCCCAAAATAGGGTTGTGGAAGTGAAGGCTTTGAACAAGGGATAGTTCAACGACCCCGTGATTTGAACTCTGTAGCCGAAACTATGACAACATTCCGATCTTGCTCTTATACTAATAGAAAAAGGACAAAAGCATTTAGTTTATTGGTATGAAGAGTTATAGCCAGTGCAAGTTACAAACAGAAGGCTGTCTAAAGGATGTAGAACACCTTACAACATACGTACAAATTACTTTCACCATTGGACTGTTCGAAATAGGTCGTGTCGCCCACGCGAAGGCAGACATCACTGCGAGTCTTGTCGCGTGTTGGTACTTTATTGATCCTCAAACTTCCATTTATCTTAAGATTAAAAAGCACAAAGAACCGCTTTAACAAGTGTGATTGTGCGAAGTCACACCATATTTGGAGTGGAGGTTTACATCCCAGTATGTCTTACTATAGAAAACAAACTTAATCTACTGCCACTTCCTCTCCCCCTTCTTTCTCATCCTGGGTTTTATAAAAAAAAAAAAAACAGCTCTACAAAGTGCACTGAACCTTGACAGGGCCCATGTCATAGCAGCAGCTTGCAAGCATGGTTCTAGTGGCAGCAGGGGGTGGGAGCGAGCGAGGCTGAAGGAGGAAGGGAATGGAAGGAGTGTGTGTGTGTGTGTGTGTGTGTGTGTGTGTGTGTGTGTGTGTGTCTGTGTGTCTGTGTTGTGTGTGAAGGAAGGGGGCGGGCGGTGACCACAGCATCTGTGCTCCGTTCCCAACCACTGTAGCACAAAAGGCAGAAATCTTGTGGAATCCTGAGCAGCCAGAATTCCCTCACCAGCACAGTGCATTCTGTAAGCGCTGCCACGGAGACAGCCAAGCCATGAAAGAGACCCGAAGTGAAAAGACTCCCTGGTGAATTACTGTAGCAGTACAGTTCCACTGCATTATAATTACTATGACTGAGCATCTGACAAAATGCATGGTCTGTATTTATGCAGAAGATCAGCACTATTAAGGCCAGATGTCACTTCATACAAGCGTTAATCTAGAGTTCAAACAAGAGCCCATACAACAGGCTATCATGTCTTGGGTGCTTGTGCATACACACACACACACACACACACACACACACACACACACACACACACACACACACACACACACACACACACACACACACACACACACAAACACAGAGCTTATGTTTTTCATTTATGATATTGTAAGTAATAAGTGTGTCTATGTAAAGAAAGCGTGTTATGATGTCCTGAAATTGTATAAGTGAACTCAAAAAATCACGTGTAACTCAATTAACTCAAACAATCAAAATTGTCTACATGTAAAAATATGTTGATCACATGTTCAATTAAGTGATTCAGTGAGTCATGTAATTAAACGATTCATGTGAGGGAATAATTGCATTCATAGGGGGAAGATTTATATGGAAAAATGAACTGTTTTTTTATATTATTTTTTTAAAATTACACCCAAAATAAATGAATAATATGAAAGAATCAAATGTGGAAATAAATGAATCGTGGATGAAAATATCACTGAGTCATGTGGAAATAAATGAATCATGCGAACAAAATCCCATCAAAACAGAAGTGAAAATGAACTACATGGAGAGAAAAAAAAAACATCACGTGAAAATAAAGCAATTACTTCAAAAGCATGAGGTGTATTTAAGTGACGCCTGAAATTCGCACGGAAATTTGTTTTCAAATCGTTTCGCAGAAGCCTCTCAGCTAAACAAGTACAGATGTAATGGATTAAATAGGAATGCACTGGGAATACATTTGTTATTGTGCTCCAACAAGACAAACATTTCATAAGCATATCAAGTAAGATGGATGCTGCTTCATCTTTTTTTGTAATCCTCCAGTTTAGAGGAGTTCAATGTAAACAGCCTTTACTATCAAACAGGCCTGCAATCACATAACAGACTCCTGTTCAAATCCACTACAATACACACAGAACTTTACTGCTCTACACGAGACATCCGGCTCTCTCATGATTCACTGTTCACCTGAAAACATTCTCTACCACCTGGAGATGTGAAGTGTAATAAACCGTGTCACCGGACAATAATTACATACTCTGTAGACTCCGTGACATGCTGAAGAGCTGGATTTGCTAAATAAGTTGTTGAGTCGAAAACTTAAGACTCATGAATCCAAACCACAGTATGGATATGAGTCAGTGGCCGCCGTGACAAAGCTGAGAGACATCCGGAAAAGCTCAGAAATTTAATTAAGCTTTATTCCTCTTTGAATTCATCTTCCAAGACGTGTGTTCAGTTTAAAAAACGTAGCTCTTAGTGCTAAAAACCAGACACTACTGTACACCCTGGGTAGTAAACAATACTACACTGAGCTCGGCAGTATGATATGTATTATTGTGTATCATTAACTGATTAATCAGTGAAGAAAAGAAACTATAATATTTCCTTATAATAAAAAAAATCCTTTTCAAGGTTCTTTGTCTTGGAAATGTGTATCATGAAGTATGTTTTTTTTTGTCACATTGTACGTATAAGAACGAAAGTAAAAATCACTGCTCCTTGGTAATTGGCTGATTTATCTGAAGCGTCAGGTAGATTTAGTGTTGCTTGATGAAAGTTATCTTCGCTCCAGCTGCTCTGTTTACCCCACTCTTTTCACTCTATCTCTTTCAGTGGTGCAGTTAAGAGAGACCATTGTTCTGGGGGGGGGGGGGGGGGGGGGGGGGGGGGTGTTAAAATGACTCGCCTCACTTATCCAATTACCTTCTTCTCTATCTGCCTGTGCTGGAATGCACCTATTTAACACACACCTCTTTCCTAGCTAGTGCTAGGCACCTCTTACTGAACCCTGTCTGCACTCACAGACTGAATGGAAAAGAAGCTCGTGCTCATTGATGAATCTTCTACAGAGTAACAGATGAACTCCTTTCGCACACACGGTATTATTTTGACTTAAGAGATGAAACTCGAACAGTATAGGCTTTCTATTAAGCATTCAGATGCACGTGCACACACACACACACACACACACACACACACACACACACACACACACACACACACACACACACACACACACACACACACACACACACACACACACACACACACACACACACACACACACACACACACTGCTGTACCTGGCTTGGTTGCTTGAGCCCTGCAGAAGCTCTCTTGTAGTGGTCTTTCATTTTGTGAAATCTGACACTACTGAGTACAGCAACATCCACTCAATGTTTTCTTCTGGAGCAGCCAGTCCTTCTTTTTTGTCCTTTTTCTTTCACCCCTTCCAAACACTCTTTCCTTGATCTTCCTCTCTTCTCTGAGAGCCCCCCAAGGTTTTCTTATTCCCCTCCCAATACGTGAAATGAGAAGGAAACTTCAAGCAAAGTCTAAAAACTCTACCAACTCCACCAACTTCAGCCCAAGCAACCTTATCTCTCCCTCCTGCCTCTCTGTGCACTCTTCTCTCTCTCTCTCTCTCTCTCTCTCTCTCTCTCTCTCTCTCTCTCTCTCTCTCTCTCTCTCTCTCTCTCTCTCTCTCACATGCTCTTTCTCTGCACTTTTCCCACCCCTCCCTCCTTTCTCACCAAGACCCCCCTCCCACTCTGCCCCTCTCTCTCCTTCTTTCCCTCCTCCCCTTTCCCATCATCCCTCCACCCCCTACTGCTGAACTAATCTGCAGCTGGCCGAGTGATTGGAGGTCTGGTTGTCTTGGTGATGAAGTGTCCTATTTTAACAGCAAAGGAAAACAAGCCTTAAAACTTAAATGACAGCCAAAGAAAAAAAAAACAATCTTTATATACTTGATTAGGAGGGTGTATACATACATACATACATACACCCTCCTAATCAAGAATATAAAGAGTGTTTATATATATGCTGTTACTGATAATAATAATACTGATAACTAGATTAACACACATAGATTTAGATACAATTATACCTTGAAAATTATTTCATACCTGATTATATTGTTGTTGTTGTTGTTTTATTGGTTGTTTGTTTTTGTTTTTTATTTAATGCTCCCTTTAAAAATGCTGCAAATATTTAAAAAAAACAATGCTAAATGAAATAGTCATAGTTCTAGTTTAAAAGAACGACGAGTCTGTTTCCGTAATTAATAAAGTACTGTTTTTAAGTTTATTTGTACAGCGCTTTTTAAACACCAGACATTGTCTCTTAGCAGCTTTACAGAAGTATGGAAACAGATTAAAGTTTAAAGTTTAAAATGAAGTTACTATTTCTCTTTAACATTTTTTCTCTAATGATCAGGCCTGAGGTGATGATGGTGAGGAAAAACTCCATGAGATGACATGAGGAAGAAACCTTGAGAGGAACCAGACTCAGAAGTGAACCTCATCCTCATTTAGGTGACACTGGACAGGAAATGTAAATAATGTCCTTTCTACAACAGTGTGTAGTCGAGTGGAGCTCCTGAGGAACTAACAGGTCAGGGTTATTTCTGAGTTCATTATAAACTTAACACTAATTCCTTCCTGCTGAAGTCTTCACATTTAAATACTAATACTGCAGAGTTTTAGATCAGTTTCAGTGATTCCTACGCTGTTCCACAAATATATCAACATCTTATCGACAGCTGAACATCCATTCAATTCAGTTTAATTCACTTTTATTTGTAGCACTTTTAACACTGGACATTGTCTCAAAGCGGCTTTACAGAACATCAAATCTTTATGTACATTTATTTCCATTTGTCATTGTTTAGCTCTAATGAACAAGCCTGAGGTGACGGTGACAGTGACAAAGAAAAACTCCTTAAGAAGGTAAGAAACCTTGAGAGGAACCAGACTCAAAACCAGACTTATTGACACCAGAGAGTGAGATTATAATTATAAACAACGCAGAGTGTGAATTAACATACATCAGGTCAATAAAGTGTAACCTAAAGTGTTTTTTCATACTGTGAATGGAGGCACAACCAAAACAACTAGAACTAGAAGTATGAACTGTGGATATGAGGCAAGTGCCATCAAGACTAAAAGCGACAATGTAGCGTGCACAAGAACACAAGAATAGACAGAAATGGCAGCGAGACAGTGAAAAGTAGACTTTAATTCGATTAAATTGTTGAGCCATGGTAAGACTTGGTTATGTGATGTGATGTAGTTCTGTGACCATTGGTGCTACCATGACAGCAAAAAAGAAACCTGAACAGGAAATTCATTTAAAAACGTGCATCAGTTTTCCTCTACAGAGAGAATGGGAGAATAAAATGCTTCATCCAAGACATGTGAGAGCATCGACTTCTACTTAGGAATATAACATCCCTCATAACTGTCCTCTTCTATACATAAGCTGAAGTGATGGAGAAGGTTTGCTCTAGAGAAGACAGAGAAGAAAGTATGTGTAGAATGTTGTCGTAGATGGTTGACTTTAGCTGGGTTGATGTTGTCTACGTGCAGACTCGGACTTTAAGAAACTTGAGGCATGAGAAAATAAACACAATCACGTTTGACAAATTTCACTATTTATTTTCTGGTTTGTAATCATTTCCCAAGCAAATAGTTGGATGCGGTAGCCTAGTGGTTAATGTGTTGGGCTACCAATCGGACGGTTGTGAGACCGAGTCCTACGTCCACCAAGATGCCACTGCTGGGCCCCTGAGCAAGGCCCTTAACCCACAATTGCTCAGTTATATAAAAATGAGATAAAATGTATGTCGCTCTGGATAAGGGTGTCTGCTAAATTCTTTAAATAGTTGTTATTTTATCGCTGATTATAATATTATTAAAAATAATTCTTTATCTCAACTAAAATATGGGCCTAAAAGCATTGAGGAGTGAAAAACCCTCAGTGTGACAGTTAATATATATATATATATATATATATATATATATATATATATATATATATATATATATATATATATATTAAAAACCTACTGATAAGGAAATAAATCTTTAAGTAGTAGTGAAGATTTCCACCGAGTTAATTGTTAGCACGGTGCTCATTGGTAGCCCCTTCTGGTCAAATTTGTTTCTAACAACCAAATCTTTAAAAATAATAATAAAATAAAGTGACCTGACATACGGTGAACCATACTCAGAATTTTTTCTCTGCATTTAACCCATCCAAAGTGCACACACACACAGCAGTGAACACACACACACACCGTGAACATTTAAACATCTAAAACGTTTTACAACTTCGATTTTCTATCTCGATCTCTATGATTCATTTGATGCAAGTGCTTCAGTATTTAAGCATCAGGATTCCTCTAATTAATTGAACGGATTGTCCGGTAAAATGTAGCAATATGTTACGCTGAATGTGTTGGTGTGTGAGGAAATGAGAAGAACATGTGATTTTTTATTAATGATGAGATGAGATGAGTATTGTGGCTGTGACCGGACAGTGTTTGCTTTCTCGTCTAAACCATCTTCATGTCAATTCCAGTGTGCAGATTCTTTTGCTATTTGGTACAAAAGGATCAAATATCTTGAACTTATCACCTTTATATAAATCAAACCACAATAGCATTTTGCTGTTGCCTGACTACAAACACCAGAGAGTGTTATTATGAATATATATATATATATTTATATACAAACCCGATTCCAAAAAAGTGTACAAATTGTGAATAAAAAAGGGAATGCAATAATTTACAAATCTCATAAGCTTATATTTTATTTACAATAGAATATAAGTAGATAGCATATCAAATGTTGAAAGTGAGACATTTTGAAATGTTATGCCAAATATTGGCTCATTTTGGATTTCATGAGAGTTACACATTCCAAATAAGTTGGGACAGGTAGCAATAAGAGGCCGGAAGACTTAAATGTACATATAAGGAACAGCTGGAGGACCAATTTGCAAATTATTTTTTTATGCCCCTATGCTGCGGCGAAAAATAGTGGAGCAATATCCGAAAGGAGTTTCTCAGAGAAAAATTGCAAAGAGTTTGAAGTCATCATCATCATTAGGTCTAACCAGAGTGCAATAGCAGTAAGTGCAGGATATACAGTGTTTACAAGATTTAAATGAGTTAAATAAAGTGGTAATATAGACGTAATTTACAGATGTGTGTGTACTATGAACATAATATACAGATGAATATATATGTGCTATGAGCATAATATACAGATATATATTAATATAAACTAAAATGTACAGAAGGGTATGTGCTATAAACAAAATATATTGTTTATATTTGTTTATATTGTTTATAAAATATATTGTTATATATGTACTATGAACATGTATCTGGAACAATCTCTGTGCATAAGGGTCAAGGCCAGAAAACCATACTGGATGCCCATGAACTTCGGGCCCTTAGACGGCACGGGCACTGCATCACATACAGGAATGCTACTGTAATAGAAATCACAACATGGGCTCAGGAATACTTCCAGAAAACATTGTCGGTGAACACAATCCAACGTGCCATTCGCCGTTGCCGGCTAAAGGTCAAAAAAGAAGCCATATCTAAACATGATCCAGAAGCACAGCCTTTTTCTCTGGGCCAAGGCTCATTTAAAATGGACTGTGGCAAAGTGGAAAACTGTTCTGTGGTCAGACAAATCAAAGTTTGAGGTTTGGAAAACTGGGACACCATGTCATCCAGACTAAAGAGGACAAGGACAACCCATGTTGTTATCAGCGCTCAGTTCAGAAGCCTGCATATCTGATGGTATGGGGTTGCATGAATGCTTGTGGCATGGGCAGCTTGCTTATCTGGAAAGGCACCATCAATGCTGAAAGGTATATCCAAGTTCTAGAACAACATATGTTCCCATCCAGATATATATATATATATATATATATAAAATGTCATTTCTAAAGACTTAGTGGTTATTTGAGTTAATAAGCCTGTTTTTTTTGTCACACCATTTTGTGTAAATTGTACAAATTCTTATGCAGGAAATTACAAATTGACTTTGTAAATTGTCTTCTTTTATGATCAGTTTCATATAGTACAGGAAAGACAAGTATACAATGATATATACAGCAGTATAATTATGGTACAGTAACCAAATAGTAAAATAACAAACAAACAAACAAACAAACAAACAAATAGATAGATAGATAGATAGATAGATAGATAGATAGATAGATAGATAGATAGATAGATAGATAGATAGATAGATAGATAAACATGATCATGAAGATTGTAAAGTCAAATCAAAATAATTCTCTTAGAAAGCAAACATGCATCTTTTTGACATTACAGCTTTATTGCTGGTATATGTCTGGGTGATTAGAGAACTTACATTTTCTGTAGTTTTACATTTAAAAAAAGAAACATGATCCTAAACACAATTTCCATTTAGTTGTCACATTCTGAAAACAACTCATGTTAAATCTAAGCTATGACTCTATTACATTATCAATACCTGATAATGGTGGTTATAACTATATTTATTGAAACACACTGCATGAGCTGCAATCTGTCTGTTTCGGTCTTTTAATGCTCTTGGGTGTGGATCATCCATACATACATACATGCTTTTGTTGTGTGTCTGGGTTTAGATCAAAGGTTTTGCTATCTTCACTGTCATAGATAAGGCTTTAATTATCCTTGGCAAAATGGTTGTTTACTGTAAACCAATCCTTTCTTTTTTGCATTACATTTTACGGCATTTGGCAGACGTCCTCATCCAAGTGCTTTTAAGTCTCTATCAGAGAATACATTAACACTGGTTCACTAGGTTACAGAATTAGGATACCATCAACCTAAAACTCTGTTCAGGTTTTTTTTTTTATTTCATTCAAATATACACATATAATAAACAGGCTAAAGTGCTAGTTGAAGTGTTTCAGGAAGAGCTAGGTCTTCACCCGGTGTATGAAGATAGCCAGTGACTCTGTGAGCTGTTCGGACAACTAGGGGAAGTTCATTCCATCACCTCGGTGCCAGAACAGAGAAAAGACTTGATGTAGAGTCTTGATGCAGTCCTATCTCTTGAGAGATGGTGGAACCAATCGAGCCATGCTGGTAGATCTGAGGGAGTGAAGTACAGTGTGAGGAGTGATAAGAGCTTTGTGTTAAGAGGTGGTCCGTTTTTGGGTGGTGTGTAAGATCTAAGTACCAAATCTAATAAGTACCACAGCAGCTTGCCTTCGTGGAAATCCAACTACTCTGCAATATTATAATCCATCATAAAGCAAGGCTGACTGAATATTGTTCATTTCAGTGAACGATTCGGAAATATACGTGTTATTTTTTTTTATGAATTGAAAATAAATATTCAAAAAACAAAACAAAAAAAAGGTAAACACCTTCAAGAGAACAGAAGAAATTACATCAAGCTTGTAATATGTAAAATATATAACAAAAACAGTAAAGAATAAATAAAATTCAATTCAATTCAATTCAATTATTCAATTAAACCATTGCTAAATAGTGGAAAGTGGGATATACCTCATCAGTAATATCACTAAAACATCTCTTATAGTTTTTCAGTTATCTAACACATTTTTATTAGTTAAATAATAATAAAAAAAGAGATATTCCAGTGATATAATGTGATATAATATAGGATGTGAGTCTGTAAACTTCTGTTCATAGATTAAAAACTTTACTAAAACCTACCAACCATAATGAAAATAGATAGATAGATAGATAGATAGATAGATAGATAGATAGATAGATAGATAGATAGATAGATAGATAGATAGATAGATAGATAGATAGATAGATAGATAAGAATATTGGATACAGTCATGATACAGTGACTGGGTGGAAGTGTATAATAGCAAATAATATCTTTTAAATAAAATAAAAGTCTGGGCACGTGGAAGCGGCCCCACGTGGTGTTTGTGTTTGTTTGTTTGTTTGTTTGTTTGTTTGTTTGTCCCTGAGCTTTTGCCGTAATAAACGTCATTAAGCTGCTTTTAAAATTGAGCAAATATAATGCAGACAAAGTTAAGAAAATAACCACATCATCACACTAAATTGAAATCGAAATCTGTAATACATTCTCCAAAACACAGCCGAAAGCAAACCGGAACACGATTCCACGGTCATGTAAACCTTCCCACACGGAAGGATTTTAAGGTGGCACCACCGGAGAGTGCGGGCAAATATCACAGCAAGTATGAATGAAAACATAAACGCGAGACGTGCGGTTTCGTGATGACGTCATCTGCATGTTAGTCGATTTTATTGGTCGTCTATTACACACGTTATATTTATTATAGGTGACGGATCTGATGTAGCATGAAGCTGTTTAGTTGATGTTAGTTGATGACTATTCTTTGTTCATGGGTTCAGCAGTTTACATGCAGTACTTTGAAACCACCTTCATCTATTGTTAATCCTTTGTGTGTATATAAGAGCTTTATTTCTAGCTCAAATGTGAAATCTGCTCCAAATACTAACTTTATAGATCAAACTAGTAACTGCTGCCAAAGGACGATACGAGTACAAGAGCAAAATGTCTGCATTTTGCACAAAGCTTCTTTCCCAAAGTCTGAGATGTAGCATTCACAGAGTCTCAGCGTCTGTGCGATTCGTCCCATACAGAATCTCCTTTGTCAAGAAGAGCCATCATGTTCTTTCTCGTATACCGAAAGTGGGATTGTTATGTTGGGGGGCAGGTGGAATGGCGTACGCTTCAGCACAAGAGGCAGTGATCCCTCAGAGAACTACAGAGAAAAAGTCTGTTGCTAAAGTGCAGGTCCACAGACTGATATTTGTGTTGAGGCTGGGCATCCGTGCCTTGGTCCTCCTGCTGAAATTTAGCCCTCTTTTGCTGCTCTACCCACTTAGTCTGCTCTCCCAACACTGGACCACATGCTGGATAGACGCCCTGCTCTGGGTCACTGAGACGTCTGGTCCAACGTTTATCAAACTTGGCCAGTGGGCCAGCACGCGGCGAGACATCTTCTCCCAGGAGTTCTGCGACCGCTTTTCCCGGCTCCACGTCAGGGTGCATCCTCATTCATGGAATCACACTAAGCAGTGTCTGAAGCGGGCCTTCGGGGAAGGATGGAGGCAGCTCTTTGTCTTTGATAGTAAGGAGCCTGTTGGCTCAGGATGTGTGGCGCAGGTGTATCGAGCCAAAGCTCGAGTCGCAAGTGTGAAAGACCCAGCGTTCAAGCAGCTGGTAGAGGGACTTGAAAAGGAGGACCTGCTGGAAGCCTGGGAGGTTCCAGGCTTTGGAGACATTTTGGGATATTTCTGGGGGTCCGAAAAACCAGATGTGGAGATGTCCGAGAACGCAAACGGAGGTTCTGCTGAGGTTCCACATGCAGAGGTTAAGGGGCTAATACCAGTGGCAATTAAGGTACACTTAAACACACTCTACTTCCGATGTTTGTGAATAAACATTTTTATTATATTAGTATAAAATTAAAATATGTTGTAAAAACTGGAGCAGTTAGTAAGTAAATATTATTACATCCTGTCTTTCGCACTCTGCTGTGCAATAGCTGTGTGACTCAATATCATTATATGATAAAGTGTTGCAGTGTCACAGGAGTCTTCCTACTTTTTTTTGGATGCAGGTGCTTCATCCTGGCATCAGGAGACAGGTTCAGATAGACCTGATTCTAATGAAGGTAGGCAGCGTGCTCATCAGCTGTTTACCAGGCATCAAGTGGCTCAGTCTACCCGAAGTCGTTGATGAATTTGAGAAGCTCATGACTAAGCAGGTAGTCCTTCCATCTTCCCCAGATACACATGCAAACTCTTACGCACACCATCCATCCATCCAACCATCCATTCATCCATCCATCCACCCATCTATCTACTTAAAACCCTTTACTTTGGTTGCAGATAGACCTTCGTTTTGAAGCAAGGAACATGGAGAAGTTCAAGAACAACTTCAAGGACTCGGAATATGTCAAGTTTTCCACACCACTGAGACCTTTTGTCACAAGGACTGTCCTGGTTGAAACGTATGAGGTCAGGAACTTTATCATAATCAACATCAGTAGATGGCGAGTCGATGTCGGGCTTTGATTGAAGTGCGTTTGTGTGTGTTTTTTTTTTTTGTTTTAGGAGAGTGAACCCATTTCAAACTACCTTAGATCTGAGGTTTCTGTGGATGTGAAGCAGAGAATTGCCCGTATGGGGGTGGACACTCTGCTGAAAATGGTGTGAGGATGAAAACATGCTTATATAATTAATTCATTCTTTGCGTTGTGTAGTGTTTTTTAATTCATGTATATTAAACAAATCAAAATATATTCCTAATTATATACCTTCACATATGGACTTGATGGAACTCTTATCATTCTGTGCAGGTGTTTGTGGATAACTTTGTCCACGGAGACCTCCATCCAGGGAACATCCTGGTTCAGGCGGATCAGGGAGTCTCGGCCCAGGACAAAGCCACACTGACGGATCTGTGGGACACGGTGGTGGTCAGCATGAGACCTTCACCTCCTCCGTTACAGTTGGTGCTGCTGGACACTGGAATTGTGGCCCAGCTGAGCGAGGGAGATCTGCGTAACCTGAGAGCTGTCTTCACAGCCGTCGTGCTGAAGCAGGTATTGAGGTGTTAGGTGTTAGGGTCTGGTGAAAGAGAATAAGGAAAGGAATCTACACTTTCACTTGCTCTTACACCTTTACTCTAGCGGTTACTTGTTTTCTTCTTGGCTCGATATTTCTATTTGCTCGTATTTTTTAATGTGTAAGTCACTTTTTCATCTGTGTAAAGGGGGAGCGTGTAGCAGAGCTCATTCTAAACCATGCCAGAGCAAATGAGTGCCAGGATGTGCCACGTTTCAAAAAGGAAATGGCTGAGCTGGTGAACCTCGCTGTCAGTGACACACTGTCTCTCGGGAAGGTACACCACATATCTACTACACACAAATCTCAGCCTTCAGGTTTTGCATGATATATCACTAGATGAATCAAATACATTTGAATTGATTCCTGTTTTGCTTTCTGTAAAGATTCAGGTGTCGGAACTGTTGTCACGAGTATTCGGATTGCTAATCCACCACAAGGTAGGTGAAGTGTTTAATGTAAGACACACACACACACGCACACACACAACAAACTATGAGTCTTTTTATTCACTTGATTCAATTGAATCCATTCAGTTAAATGATTCGCTCAGATTAGTTCACCAGTTCTTCTAAGAAATATTCTTATATTACTCTTTAGTGTTTTTTATGAGGAATCATTTTTCACATCCAGTCACATCAACACATCGATACATGCATCTAGAATTTGATTCATTGGACTCACTGATTCCTTTGAATGTTCAGTGAATCACAGTCCTGACTTAAAAGGATTCGTTGAGTAAAGAAGTGTGGATCAGACTCGACACTGCATGTTTAAGCATTGACACACGGATATATAAATAAATTATTCATACCCTAAGCTATAAATCCCAAAGGATTCACTGACCTATTGTGTGTTGTGATGTATACAGTGGAGTGGATGACATATGTACGGGGGTGCAGTAGGTATTATAAATAGAGATATATATGGTCTTGATATGTACTGTATGTATGAATGTACAGGATATACAGTAATGAAATATCCAGTAGTGCAAAGATGCCTATTGTTTAGTCTGATGATAAGGTGATAAGGAACCGGTAGCACCTTGCTTAATGGAGGAGGGTAAATAGTCTATGATGATGGTGCTTTCAATGGTAGAAGTTTGAAGCTAGTTGTAAAAGTTCACCAGAATATAGGGACCAGGTACGGTCTTCAACTGCAGCTCAGAGGTGTGATTCCTAACACATCTGAAGTCCACAATGACCTCCTTTGTTTTCCTGGTGTTAAGTTCCACGTTGTCTGTGAAGACCCCCACCTGTTGTTCTGCACAGGCTCTAAACACTCAGCCAGGGGTGCTATAAGGGCCATCTGATTGCTGAGCATTCACAGTGATGGAAGAAAGAGTGAGTGGCTGCTAACCCATTAGAGCTCAACCTTGATCATGAGCTCCATGTTCCCCTGGGAGTGAGGCAGACCTGGTTGTGCAGGGTGCCACATACGCCTGGGGTCAGCAGAGATGAAGTGATCGATCCGAAGCCTCAATCTGCAGTTTATTTTCATGTTTGGCTTTGCAGATTTCTCTCCTCGCTCTGGTAACATTGTAGGTCTCTGTGTCTCCAGACCTGAAGGCTGATGCATGCTTTGAGCAGAAATCAAATCTCCTGCTGTATCAAGGGCTTCTGTTTAGGAAACATTATAGTTGTGTGGTCACCCTGCTGATATGCTCCAGAACAGAGTTGGTGTAGGTAAGGTTTATGTTTATGATGGTATCTGAGTCAACAGTTGCCTCTCCTGCTGAACTCCAGCTCCTTCCAACCAGACTTTAACAGTCCTGATTGTAGACCACACGTTTGATGAATAGTAGAAACAACGACAGATGGTCAGATTGTCCAAGGTGGGGCAAGGGGTATGACTGTAAGCATCAGCCACACTTAATCATGTATACATAATCCATACATTTTATGTCCTCTAGTGAAACAGGAGACGTTTTGTGGAAACTACATTGTTCTTTAATTAAAATGTTATTGTCAATGTTATAAAACAGGTTAAAGCAAATGTATGATGTCTTTACTGTTCATCTTTCACGAGGTGTAGCTTAATTCCATTCATTCACTGTAACATCCATGTTTGTTTGCAGGTGAAGCTAGAGAGCAACTTCGCCTCCATTGTGTTTGCCATCATGGTGCTGGAAGGCTTGGGCAGGTCACTGGACCCAAACTTGGATCTGCTGGAGATCGCTAAACCTCTGCTGTTGAAGAACACCACCTCTTTTCTTTCCTGAGCCCCATATCCACAACGCCGGTCCAATGTAGCTTCTAGTAAACAATCTGCCCGTGGCCTTTTATAAAGATCAGACTCTGAACTGAATATTTTGTGCAATTATTCCTTCAGCAGGAGTGAAATATCATATACACACGGAAAAAAAAAATTTGTTGGTACCCTCGGTCAATGAAAGAAAAACTCACAATGGTCACAGAAAAAACTTTAATCTTTAACTAATAATTATTACAAAAAGTAATAATAAATAATAAAAAAAATTAACTCATGGAACAGGCCTAGACAAAAATGATGGTACCCCTAACTTAATATTTTGTTGCACAACCTTTTGAGGCAATCACTGCAATCAGATGATTCCTGCACCTCTCAGCAGGTATTTTGGCCCAGTCCTCATGAGCAAACTGCTCCAATTGTTTCCGGTTTGAAGGGTGTCTTTTCCAGACTGCATGTTTCAGCTCCTTCCAAAGATACTCAATAGGATTGAGGTCAGGGCTCATAGAAGGCCACTTTAGAATAGTCCAATGTTTTCCAACATCCATGACCTGCGACTGAGACCAAGCTTTCTGACACTGGCCAGCACATTTCTCTCTAGAATCCCTTGATAGTCTTCAGATTTCATTGTACCCTGCACAGATTCAAGACACCTTGTGCCAGATGCAGCAAAGCAGCCGCAGAACATAACAGAGCCTCCTCCATGTTTCACAGTAGGGACAGTTTTCTTTTCTTGATATGCATCATTTTTCCGTCTGTGAACATAGAGCTGATGTGCCTTGGCAAAAAGTTTTATTTTTGTCTCATCTGTCCATAGGACATTCTCCTAGAAGCTTAGTGGCTTGTCAACATGTAGTTTGGCATACTCCAGTCTAGCTTTTTTATGATTTGTTTTCAACAATGGTGTCCTCCTTGGTCGTCTCCCATGTACAGTAGTCCACTTTGGCTCAAACAACGGTGCGATCTGACACTGATGTTCCTCGAGCATGAAGTTCACCTTGGATCTCTTTAGAAGTATTTCTGGGCTCTTTTGTTACCATTCGGATTATCCGTCTCTTTGATATGTCATCAATTTTCCTCCTGTGGCCACGTGCAGGGAGGTTGGCTACCGTCCCATGGATCTTAAATTATTGAATAATATGTGCAACTGTAGTCACAGGAACATCTAGCTGCTTGGACATGGTCTTTTAGCCTTTACCTTTATCATTGTCTATAATTTTCTTTCTAATCTCCTGAGACAACTCTTCCCTTCGCTTCCTCTTAGCTTCCTCAGTCTTTTCTAGGGGTACCATCATTTTTGTCTAGGCCTGTTACATGAGTCTCTCACTCACTCACTCACTCATTTTCTACCGCTTTATCCGAACTATCTCGGGTCACGGGGATCATGTGCAGGCATCATCGGGCATCAAGGCAGGATACACCCTGGACGGGGTGCCAACCCATCGCAGGGCACATACACACTCAAACACTATGGACAATTTTCCAGAGACGCCAATCACCCTACCATGCATGTCTTTGGACCGGGGGAGGAAACCGGAGTACCCGGAGGAAACCCCCGAGGCACGGGGAGAACATGCAAACTCCACACACACAAGGCGGAGGCGGGAATCGAACCCCCAACCCTGGAGGTGTGAGGCGAACGTGCTACCCACTAAGCCACCGTGCCCCCTGTTCCATGAGTTTATTTTTTTAAATAATTCCGTTGAAGCATGGTTGAAAAGCAACGTCTGACTTTCATCGGTTAACATTCATAGAATTTTTATTTATTATTACTTTTGTCAGATTAAAGTTTTTTCTGTGACCATCGTGAGTGTTTTCAACAATTTTGTCCACGTGTGTATCTCTAGTCTCTGTGAGGAAAACTTTGGTTTTAATGACCAACCTTTATAAATCAGGACATACCTCATATACTCCAATAATGAACTTGTTATTAAGAGTAATCGTTAGAGGTTTTAGTCATACACCAAATCGCATCACTCATTTAATTATCGACAGAAATCCTCGTAGTTTTGCCTGCTTGTATACACTGCAAGCACAAATGTCAAATCTTTGTAAATTCTATTTACTGAATGCATCACAGATCAGAAAACCTGAGCCAGAAAAGTGACGGTGGCCTGAAATATACATAGAAATATTCATTACCATTATTTCTATAAATACATTGTATAGAAATATAAAGTGTTTTTATTTTGTAATCTATACTTTGTGTGTTTCCTTTAAATCCAAATAAAATATCGAGGTCCATGCTTTACTGGTCATTTGACTGATACCTGTTTATATAATAGATAACCTCAGGGTTATTTATTTATTTATTTAGTCCAATTAAATTTTATTGTTATTTAATTGAACTTCATGTGAGGTTTTGAGTAATGAACTAAGATAGCTAGAGCAGGCTGGATAAAATGTCCATTTTTTATGTTCTGGTCTAAAAATGTTACTACCTAGGAGAATGAGGATGAGGTTCTTTTCTGAGCCTGGTTCCTCTCAAGGCTTCTTCCTCGTATCATCTCAGGGAGTTTTTCCTTGCCTCCGTCTCTTCCAGCTTGCTCAATTGGGGTAGGGATATTGTCGTTTTTGTGTTAAACCAGTTCTCTGTGTGAAAAATAACGCCTGTGTTGCTTCAATCAGATATTTTACATGAAGTGAGACCTGAAATAAAGCATAATGTGGCACAAATGATGAGTTTGCGTACTTAAATGATGTAAATGACAAATATGATTTTTAATGTAGTAATTATTATTAGGATTTTTTCTTTGTTTTGAAAATATCTTTGAAATTTCTGGGGGTTTTTTCTTTTCTTTTTTTTAAGACTTGGATAGAAGCAAATTTTAAAAATGTCATGTTTGGCCAAACATGAAGCGTCCATACGAAAGTAGACAATTTCAGAGTGAGCGAACTCAAGAGATTCTATTCTTCAAAACAGAATATATGAACATATATATAAATAAAGCTTCTATTCCCTGGGAATATTGGATGTTTCTTATCTTGTGTATAATCTGTATTTTTTCATATTTTTCTGCAGCAAAGAGATCGCACCCTCCAGTGTCACCCATATGAGGATGAGGTTCCCCTTTGAGTCTGGTTCCTCTTAAGGTTTCTTCCTTTACCATCTAAGGGAGTTTTTCCTCCCCACCGTCACCTGTCACCTCAGACTTGCTCATTGGGGATAAATACAAACACATTTACATATATCTAATATTAATTTTGAATTTTGTATTGTATTAATCTGTATATTATTCTTTATATTAACAGTTTGTTCTATGTTTATTTTCAGTAAAGCTGCTATGAGACAATGTCAATCGTAAAAAGCGCTATAAAAAAAACTTGAATTTAATTGAATATAGGACTATATGTATAGGGCTATAATATATATTAGGGTTTATATAATATAGGACTATAATATATATTAAGGTTTATATAACATAGGACTATAATATATATTAAGGTTTATATAATATAGGACTATAATATATTAGGGTTTATATAATATAGGACTATAATATATATAAGGGTTTATATAATATAGGGCTATAATATATATTATGGTTTATATAATATAAGACTATAATATATTAGGGTTTATATAATATAG